>NC_070591.1:5658124-5676820 GCF_027409825.1 Scomber japonicus | reverse complement strand
TATTCATAGCAACTTTTTTTTTCTTTTTTGTATTTGGCACACCGACATGACTTGTGTACTTTTTGTCTTTGAGTTAAGTTGTCCATTTTTTCCCTTCTTCCTTCCTCCCTCCTTTCCTTCCTTCCTTCTTTCCTTTCCTTTCCTCCCTTCCTCCCTCCTTTCCTTCCTTCCCTGGTCCAAATATCCTTCATCAGTTTAGCATTTAACCCTCGTGTCGTCTCCCGGGTCAAATTGACCCCATCTTATTCTTCTTTCCTCCCTTCCTTCCTTCCGTCTGTACTTCCTCCATCCCCCTTTCTTCCCTCTTCTTTCCTTCCCTCCTTCCTCCCTCCTTCCTCCCTCCTTTCCTTCCTTCTTCCTTCTTTCCTTTCCTCCCTCCCTTCCGTCCTTCCTTCCTTCCTCCCTCCTTTCCTTCCTTCTTACTTCTTTCCTTTCCTCCCTCCCTTCCTTCCTTCCTTCCTCCCTCCTTTCCTTCCTTATGCCTTCCTCCCTTCCTTCTTTCCTCCCTCCCTCCTTCTCTCTTTCTTTCCTCTGTCCTTCTTTCCTACCTTCCTTCCTTCCTTCTTTCCTTTCCTCCCTTGTCCCTTCCCTCCTTCCTTCCTCCCTCCTTTCCTTCCTTCTTCCTTCTTTCCTTTCCTTTCCTTTCCTTTCCTTTCCTTTCCTTTCCTTTCCTTTCCTCCCTTCCTCCCTGCTCCCTTCCTTCCTCCCTCCTTTCCTTCCTTCCTCCTTCCTCCCTCCCTTCCTTCCTTCCTCCCTCCCTTCCTTCCTTCTTTGACTGGAGGACAACAGGAGGGTTAAAGGTAATCATCAGTGTTTCTGTTGCCTATAGTTACCCGTCATCATCAAATCTTTTTCCGGCCTGGTGCCTCAGTGGCAAAAACAACTTTCCCAGTTTGGTCCAGACATCCGAGCCATTCCCTATCTCTCTTCCTCTTATCACACCAGTCATCTCCTCAAGAAATAGTTCATGTCTGTTGCTCCCCCCTGAATTACATTCCCATCTCACCTATCTCTACCCCCCCCCCCCCCCCCCTCAACTTGCTGCACTTGGCTCTTATCGTTAAGTAGAAATAAATCCTTTCTACATCTCTCCTCAGCCTCGTATTTCCTCTCCTTGCACTCGTCTGTCATACGAGATCATGCGAGGGTCAGAGCAGGACTTTTTGTCAGAGTCCTTTGAACATGACAGGAAGTAACTAATTACACTATTTAAGTCGTTTAGTATTATTACAATCAGGAGTATGAAAGAAAACTCCTAATTCTGGTCTGTAATCACTTCCTATGGAGTTAAATGTGTTGTTGTAATCACCTAATGTTTTAAGGTGCTTTCAGACAAAGGCAGTAAATGTTGCTACTCTGTGAGTGATCACCATGGTTACAGGTCTGCTGTGTACACACTGAACCTCTCTGTGGTTCAGGAGCTGCATCCTTTAACCCTCCTGTTGTCCTCGAGTCAAGGAAGGAAGGAAAGGAGGGAGGAAGGAAGGAAGGAGGGAGGAAAGGAAAAGACAGAAGGAAGGAAAGGAGGGAGGAAGGAAGGAAAGATGGGGGAAGGGAGGGAGGAAGGAAAGAAGGAAGGAAAGGAGGGAGGGAGGAAGGAAGGAGGAAAGAAGGGAGGAAGAAAGGATGGAAGGAAGAAGGAAGGAAAGAGGAAGAAAGGAAAGGAGGGAGGAAGGAAGTAGGGATTGAAGGGAGGAAGAAGGAAAGGATGGAGGAAGGGAGGATGGAAGGAAGGAAGGAAGGAAATGAAGGAGGAAGGGAGGAGGGATGGAAGGGAGGATGGGAGGAAGAAGGAAAGGAAGGAAGATTGGAAGTGATCCGGATCTCGTTCACCCTTCCTTCCTTCCTTCCCTCCTTCCTTCCTTCCTTTCCTCCTTCCATTGTTTCTTCTTGTCTTCTCTTCCTTCTTTCCATTTGTCCTTCCTTCCTTCCTTCCTTCCTTCCTTCCTTCCTTCCTTCCTTCCTTCCTTCCCTCCTTCCTTCCTGCAACATCTCTGCAGTATATTTTAATCCGGCGCTTTGTTCACTTGAGAAAACCTGTGAACGTAATCAAGGCGGCAATTGCATTTTACCAACACGACGTAATTTAAGAAAACAACGATGTCATTTCTAGAAGATTGCTCTACATGTCTAGACTGAATCGCTATTATCTCATGTCGCTCACAGGGACTATTTTATCTCTTGTTTTATCCACATAAGGTTGCATTGAAGTCTTCTTACATACTGAAATCAAGATTTATAAGAGGGATTAGTTGGTTTCATAAAATAATACATTTTAATTTTTGTCCTCGCATACAGAATTCAATAATGAATCATTTTGATTTACTGCGTCTTGTTCTCACTGGCAGCTTTTCTGTCTCCTTTATGAACCTAAATACACTTCAAATTGGAATTGAATGGCTCCAATTTATAAGAAAGGATCAAAAACTTCCTATAATCCCTCCTTCTCTCTTTCTTTCCTCTGTCCTTCTTTCCTACCGTCGTTTCCTTCCTTCTTTCCTCCCTCCTTCCTTCCCTCCTTCCTTCCTCCCTCCTTTCCTTTCTTCTTCCTTCTTTGCTTTCCTTTCCTCCCTTCCTACCTTCCTTCCTTCCTCTCTCCCTACCGCCTTTCCTTCCTTTTTCCTTCCTCCCTTCCTTCTTTCCTCCCTCCCTCCTTCCTGCCTCCTTTCCTTCCTTCTTTCCTTTCCTCCCTTCTTCCTTCCCTCCATCCTTCCTGCCTCCTTTACTTCCTTCTTCCCTTTCCTTCCTTCCTCCCTCCTCCCTCCTCCCGTCCTTCCTTCTTCCTTCCTCCTTTCCTCCCTCCCTCCTTCTCTCTTTCTTTCCTCTGTCCTTCTTTCCTACATTCCTTCCTTCTTTCCTTTCCTCCCTCCTTCCTTCCCTCCATCCTTCCTGCCTCCTTTCCTTCCTTCTTCCCTTTCCTCCCTTCCTTCCCTCCTTCCTCCCTCCCTCCTTTCCTTCTTTCCTTCCTTCCTTCCTCCCTCCTTTCCTTCCTTCTTTCTTCCTCCCTTCCTCCCTCCTTTCCTCCCTTCCTCCTCAAATTGGAATTGAATGGCTCCAATTTATAAAAAAGGATCAAAAACTTCCTATAAAAGTATAAAGACCACAATCCTCTTCTTTTCTTCTTTTCTCCACCCACTCTGTGTTTTTCTCCTTTCTTTTTTCACTCCCTTAACATCTTACTACCCCCCCCCCCCCTCTCTCTCATCTCTCCTCCCTCCTCCTCCTCCTGCCAGTCACTCCTCCTCCATACACTACACTACTTTCTTTTTCGAAACTTCACTTAGCCCACATCCCTCGCTTTCACCCTCAGGCTCTGATTCAGTCCTATTTGAGCATTGATTTTCCAAAGAGCTATCAAAGTTGTCAAGGCTAGGCAGAAGTGCTCTTGCCAGACACAAGTTATGAACGTTATTAAGAAGATGCTTCGGGAAGGAAGGAGGCGCCAAGAATAAGAGGGATGATATAAGACACTGTACACACACAGAAATGTATTTGCTCGTTTAGCTTTGGCTTGTGTGTGTTCTTGTGCTGCGGTTAACGATTATCTTCACTCTCAGTTAATTGTTTAGTCTATAAAATGTCCGACTAACAATTCAAAAAGCTAAAGATGTTCAATTAAGAATGATATAAAATATGAAAGACTGAAAGTGTGGAGTGGCTAATTGACTCATCAGTTCAAGATTGACCTTCCTGTTGTCCTCGTGTCAAGGAAGGAAGGAAGGAAGGGAGGAAGGAAGGAAGGAAGGAAATTAGGGAGGAAGGAAGGAAGGAAGGGGGGGTGGAAGGAAGGAAGGAAGGAAGGATGGAGGAAAGAAGTAAGGAAGGAAGGTAGGGGGAGGAAAGAAAGAGAGAAGGAGGGAGAAAGGAAAAGAGGAAGGAAGAAAGGTAGGGGGAGGGAAGGAAGGGAGGGAGGATGGAAGGGGGATGGAGGAAGGAAGGAAAGAAAGAGAGAAGGAAAGGAAAAAAGGAAGGGAGGTAGGAAGGTAGGTAGGATAGGAAGGAAGGAAGGAAGGAAGGAAGGTAGGTAGGGGGGAGGAAAGAAAGAGAGAAGAAATAAGGAAGGAAAGAAGGGAGGATGGAAGGGAGGAAAGAAAGAGAGAAGGAGGGAGGGAGGAAGGAAGGACAGACAGAAGGAAGTAAGGAAGGAAAGAAAGAACAGTTAAAACCGACGGGTCAATTTGACCCGGGAGGACGACACAAAGGTTCAGTAATTATTTTCATATGTGTACTTAAATATCCTGTATATGGCTAAAACATTTAATATTTATCATCCTTTTGTGGTTACACCATTTGACATTTTCAGGAGCATTCAGTCTTACTGTTGGTTTTTTTAAAAAATGGTGCAAATGTCATTTAAAAAGTACATTTTAACGAACCTGAGGCTGCTTTTAAAACTATTTTTTAACATATTTTTTTGCTAACCCTTATTTCTCACTGACCCATATCAGACCCCTCCCCTTGCAGTACGAGTAGTTAACGTCGATGGTCGTGTGCTTCTCTTACAGATGTGTGAGTATGTGTCACCCTGTATGTGTATTAGTGTGTGAAAGGGAAAGGTGGGTGGAAAATACCTCTTCATATTTCCTCTGGGGGGGGGGGGGGCAGAGGCAGGGTTGATGGTTTTAATATCAAGGCTGCCAGCGTTCAGCGTTCAGCTCCAGCGTCTATATGCATTCATGAGAGAGCAGGACTCCGTCTCCCTCAAGATGGAGAGCATCGGTCACGGGAATGGGTGGCAGTTATTTGAGATGTGTGTGATGTACTGTATGTGATGTGTGTGTGTGTGTGTGTAGGTATGTTGATGGAGGGAATAGCTAAGCCGTGTGCAGTCATTCATCCTTCCATCCGTCCGTTCGGCCCCTTCGTTATAAGCCCCCCCCCGCCCCCCCCAGTATTCATCTGAAGCTGTTTACATCCAGCTAGGTCAGTCCTTCTTTCCTCTGCTACGTCAATCTTCTCCTTCAAGCTCACCAACAGGACAGATAAGCAGCTCTGAACACACACACACACACACACACACACACACACACACACACACACACACACACACACATACATGCTGCATACATACTTAGATGATATGCATACATGAAGAGAGCATAAAGCAGATTCACAGAGAGGTAATGTCTGGATAGAAAGAGTGAAAATGTGAGAAATGAAGGAGGAGTGTTACATCCATCCATTAGCTGGATTAGAGGGTGAAGGAGCTCGACTAGACAGGTTGCCAGTCAGTCACAGGTCTGACACACAGAGACAGCAACCCATCCTCACTACAGGAGATTTAGAGTCTCCAGTCAACCTAAACTGTGTGTTCTTGTCTGTGGGAGTGAACCAGCACACCAGGAGAATATGCAAACTCCACACAGAAGAAGCCCAGCTCGTTCTAAGCATAGACTGTATAGAAGAAATGGACGTAATATCCGTGACGTCACCCATTGGTTTGTGGACTGCTGCTCGGAAGCCAATAGTTTCCAATCTAGGCAGCGCCATCTTGAAAATTTCAGGTGCATGCTGGGAATAATAAAAACACGGATTCTACTTATATGAGCATGAGGCGGGGTCGTGAGCGGAGCGGGGAGGTTGCTATGGTTGCGAGGGCTGGATCTTGAGGACATTGGTCAATCAACCTGTCAATCAGGACGTAGCCACGCCCTCCTGTTGTCCTTGAGTCAAGGAAGGAAAGGAGGGAGAAGGAGGGAGGGAGGAAGAAAGGAAGGGAGGAAGGAAGGAAAGGAGAGAGGTACAAAGGAAGGGAGGAAGGAAGCGAGGGTGAAGGAAAGAAAGGAGGGAGGAAGGAAGAAGGAAGGAAATGAGGGAGGAAGGAAGGAGGGAATGAAGGAAGGAAGGACGGAGGAAAGAAGCAAGGTAGGAGGGAGGAAAGAAATTGAGAAGGAAGGAAATAAGGAGGGAGGGGGAAAGGAAGGATGAAAGGGGGATGGAGGAAGGAAAGAAGGAAGGGTGGAAAGAGAGAGGAAGGAAAGAAAGAGAGAAGGAAAAGATGGGGTCAATTTGACCCGGGAGGACGACACAAAGGTTAATAAAAGGTTTCAATTTCATATCAAAGTTTTCTTTATGGGTTAAATGTTTCAACCCTCAAAGACAAAGAATAAAAAAAAAGAAGTGAATAAAGTCAGTTTAACAGTCAGCAGGCTTCTCTTTGTTCCTAAAGACAAACGGGTGTCACACTTTCCTCACACCAGCGGAGGGTAAAAAAAAAACCATAGAAGAAGAAGACATTAAAAAGACAAATCTTCATGAAAGGCTGAGTTTGCTGAACACTCGTCAATGTTAACTTCATTTAAGAGAAACAACAGAAGCTCGAGACGCCATGAAAAAAAAAAAAGCTTTCTAACAACAATATAATCTGCTTTCTATTTGTCTTCCTTCTGCAGAGGGGCACCCTTCATTGGCTGCAGGAATCAAAGTCTAGAGTAGAAGCTCGTTGGCAAACATCAGGAGGGAAGAGAGAGGAGAGGAGGAGGAAGGGGGGAGGAGGAAGTGGGGAGGAAGGGGGGTTCGTCTGAAAGGAACAGAGAGGAGAAAGACTCACGTTTTTTGAAGTAGCTGTGTAGTCTTTGTTCTTGCTTGAATGAAAAACTACTGCTACGATAATTCTTAGTAGTACAGTAGAATTTTTTTTTTTTTTGGAATATGTTGATATCAGAGCGGCTCGGGTATTAGGATTTATTTCAAAGCAGCATACAAGAAGCATACAGGCTCCATCTATAAAGACTACACAGTAGCATTAAGCTAGCAACGCTCCTGCTGCTGATGAGTGATAGCTTTCTCTTTACTCTTCTCTCTCTCTCTCTCACACACACACACACACACACACACACACACACACACACACACACACACACACACACACACACACACACACACTAAAACACAAGGTTGAAACTCCAAAAGTAGTATAAAAAGTTCTCGGAGGCCCTTCAGCTGCAAAAAAGGAGCCGTTCCCTTTCCTTCTCTTCCACTTAGCTCGAGTGTTCGTCGGCATCAGCTGGAACTTTAGCCTGTTTCAGTGTTTTTTTCCTAAGTGCTAATGCAGAGATATTTATATCCTAATGCCCCATGGGAGCAGTGGTGGGGGGGTGGAGGGGGGGTTCAGACGAGGCCTCCGGCATTGGTAAAACAGCAAATGTACATTTTCATAGGTTATTAGGCATTGATTTCCTCTGGATTAAGAGGCGTCGTAATGCTAAGCAGTGGAAATTGGAAATGTGTCTCGCTATGCCGTTATCAGCTGGAGTCAAGGCGAAGCTCAGGATATATGTATATGTGTATAAGGGGCACACACACACACACAAACACAAACACACACACACATATATGTAGATGTACTCACACTGCTGTACTGTATCTACTATTATAGAGATAGACAGGCGTATATATATGTAGAGAGATAGAGAGAAAGAAAGAAAGAGGCAAATGCTTCTTAAAAAAAATAAAAAATCACATCTAATCAGCATATGAGCAGCCTCTCCAATTAGCTCTCCTTATTATTCCAATCTGTCAGATGGAAGGGAGCACAGCAGAGAGAAATCAAACATCCCCAGGCCAAGCACATTTAACATATCCTCTCAGGATGGCAGGCAGGCAGGCAGGCAGGCAGGCAGGCGGGCGGGCGGGCGGGCGGGCAGACTGGGAAATTAAACAGGAAGATTTCCAGAGAGAAACACGCTGGCTGTGTTCTACACCTGCAGCTATCATACGGCGTGATGGAAATTTGACGGGAAAACAGTTTGGTGTGTGCTTGTTTTTACCCCCCACACACCCCCCCCCCCCCTCCTTTCACTAAATGCTGAAAACTATCCACGCGCTGGAAGACGGCCAAGTAAATAATGGGGTCTGAGAGGCGGTTTCTTCTCTTTTTCTACAGCAGCAGGTCCACTTGGAGTGCACTTGGGTGGGATGACTTGCATTTGTCTTGCAGGGAAACTATCAAAAATGATAAGGGTTGCACTTTACTTACTGCCAGTGCTGAGGTCCACTCTTTGCACACTGCTTTACCTCTGAGAAAAACTTTGATTTAAGTCTTTTTTTCATCCATTAAAAAGGTGCAAGAAGCTTTCTGTCAGGTTCCACTGCAGCCTGACAGATTACCATTTACTGTTGCGCAATACATGAATTTAGCTCTAGCAGGGAATGATGTTATAGCTTTTACTACTGGAGGATAACTGGAAGGAAGGAAAGGAAAGAAAGGAGGGAGGAAGGAAGGAAGGGAGGGAGGAAAGGAGGAAGGAAAGACAGGAGGGAAGAAGGAAGGAAGGGAGGATGAAGGAAAGAAAGGAAGGAAGGAAGAAGGAAGAAATGAGGGAGGAAGGAAAGAGGGAATGAAGAAAGGAAGGAAGGGAAGGACGAAGAAGAGGGAAGGAAGGAAGGGAGGAAGGAAAGGAGAGAGGGAGGAAGGAAGGAAGGAAAGACAGGAGGGAAGAAGGGAGGATGAAGGAAAGAAAGGAAGGGAAGGAAAGAAGGGAGGAAGGGAGGATGAAGGAAAGAAAGGATGGAGCAAGGAAGAAGGAAGGAAATGAGGGAGGAAGGAAGGAGAGAAGGAGGGAAGGAAGGAAGGAAGGAAGGGAAGGAAAGAAAGGAGGGAGGAAGGAAAAAGGAAAGAAATGAGGGAGGAAGGAAGGAAGAGAGGAAAGAAGGGAGGATGAAGGAAGGGAAGGGAGGAAGGGAGGATGAAGGAAATAAAGGAGGGAGGAAGGAAGGAAGGAAGGGAAGGAGGAAGAAGGAGGGAGGGAGGATAACTGCAGCTTAGATTTAGGATAGTGGAATATATTTCTGTGGCTATCACTGTAATTGTGCAGCAACACTAAAAATTTGAGGATATTTTTTTTGCTTTTGAAAGCGTCTAAAACATTTTGTGGAAATTAGAGCAAATGTTTTTGGAGTGGGGAAAAAAGAAAAAAAGAAAAGAAGAAAAAACAGCCATTAATGATGTTGGTAATATACTCACAGTGCTGAGCCAAATGAATTATAGAATATTTAGAAGAATAGCACTCACTGTGTTTTCCACTTATACTGTTGTCATGCCTCATAATGTGTTTCAATCCTCGTTTAACCCTTAAACAGGCAGGAGTGGAAAATTAGATGTAAAAAATCCTTACTAGTTATGTCATTTGCACCTAAGTAGTAAGGAAGGGGGGAAGGTAGGAAGGAAGGAAGGAAAGGAGGGAGGGAGGAAGGAAGGAAAGAAGGAAGGAAAGGAGGGAAGAAGGAAGGGAAGGAAGGGAGGAAGAAGGAAAGAAAGGAGGAAGAGAGGAAGAAGGAAAGAAGGAGGGAGGAAGGAAGGAAGGAAGGACAGGAGGGAGAGAGGGAGGGAGGGAAGGAGGAAGGAAGGATAGAAGAAAGGAAGGAAGGAAGGAAGGAAGGGTTGGAAAAAAGGAAGGAAGTAAGGGAGGAAAGAAGGAACAGTCAAAACAGAAGTGGTCAATTTGACCCGGGAGGACAACAGGAAGTTTAAAGAGTCTGTATCTCTCGGTGCACGTTGCTTGTTTAAGGGTTAAATACATTTTGGTAGAGTACGAATCTGATGCATCGTTTCAGTGTTAAAACTGATCAAATAATTAGCTAATAATAGCTCGCAGCAACAGCAATACTGAAAAGAAAAAAAAGGACTAGTTCAACATTTTGAATTATGAACTATGAACTGAACTAGTTCATTTTAAAATATGTGAACTGAACTTTGAACTATAGATCATGTAGAAAGAACTTTTCCCCAACACTGCCCAAACTAATATGTCATCGTATGTAGCATTTAGTTTGTAAATGAAAGCCTAAACACCTTTGGCCCCCCCCACCCCCCCCCCAATTTCATTAAACGTGTTTTTATAACAGATTTTAGTATCCTTAGTTACTTTTACACGTTGTTTGGTGCTAGAGGTGGGGGATGGGTGTGTTTTCTGAATGTGTGTGTGGTGTGTGTGTGTGTGTGTGTGTTGCATGTGCAGCTGTTTGACCCATATATATATATATATCTGTATGTGTGTGTCTCTCAAGGACAGTCAATAATTTGTGAAACAGTGCTCAGTCAGTTTTTTTTTTTGTAGCCTGGAGGCTGAAAATCACATTATCGTTAAAAAAAGTGTTTACTGGCATCATGCAGCGCAGACCCCCTAACAATAAATAAATAAATACATAAATACAAGTGTGTCTGATTTATAGTAATATATTATAAACCACTAAATCAGAGGTGTCAAACTCATTTTCATTCAATGGCCACAAACAGCCCAATTTGATCTCATGTGGGCCGGACCATTAAAAAGATGGAAGGGAAGAAGGAAGGAAGGAAGGAAGGAAGGAAGGAAAAGAAGTTAGGCAGAAAGGGAGTTAGGACAAATGGAAGAAAGGTGGAAAGGAAAGAAAAGGAGAATAAAGGAAAGAATAAAAGTGAGGAGGGAATGAAAGAAAAGAAAGGAAAGTTTGGAAAAGAAGACGGGAAGCAAAGATGAAAGGGAGAAGGAAAAATGGAAGGATGGGTGGAAGGAAAGAGGGAAGGAAGGAAGACAGGAAGGAAGGAAGGAAGGAAAGACAAAAGGGAGGAAGGAATGAAGGAAGGAAAAAAAGACAGGAAGGAAAGTGGGCCGAATTGGACCC
The DNA here is from genome assembly GCF_027409825.1 of Scomber japonicus. Classification (NCBI taxonomy): domain Eukaryota; kingdom Metazoa; phylum Chordata; class Actinopteri; order Scombriformes; family Scombridae; genus Scomber; species Scomber japonicus. Next base: position 5,666,215 of record NC_070591.1, on the reverse strand, counting down.
CTCAGCGGGCCGGTTCTGGCCCACGGGCCACATGTTTGACACCCCTTCTTGTTTTTTTTACACCTTTGCAAACTTCTCTCTCTCTCTCTCTCTCTCTCTCTCTCTCTCTCTCTCTTCCTCTCTCTTCCTTCCTGCCTTCCTTCCCTCTGCTGTCTCACAAGTCTTTTAGCAGGAGATTTATTTCACATTTGTCTCAGATAAATATTGTTTCCAAGTGTGAGCACGGCAATATCAACCTTATTGAATAATAAATTACCCTCTCTGTGAAAATGCCTTCAGGTTAATAGACATTCAATGAATAAATAACACTGAAAACTCAACAGAGAGAGAGAGAGAGTTAGAGAGAGAGAGAGAGAGAGAGAGGGGGAGAGAGAGAGAGAGAGAGAGAGAGAGAGAGAGAGAGAGAGAGAGAGAGAGAGAAAGAGAGTTAGAGAGAGAGAGAGAGTTAGAGAGAGAGAGAGAGTTAGAGAGAGAGAGAGAGACTGCAGGAAACTAGAAGAGTTAGAGAGAGAGAGAGAGAGAGAGAGAGAGAGAGAGAGAGAAAGAGAGTGAGAGAGAGAGGAGAGAGAAAGAGAGTGAGAGAGAGAGACTGCAGGAAACTAGAAGAGTTAGAGAGAGAGACACAGAGACAGAGAGAGAGTTAGAGAGAGAGAGAGAGAGAGAGTTAGAGAGAGAGAGAGAGAGAGAGAGAGAGAGAGAGAGAAAGAGGGAGAGAGAGAGAGAGCAGGATATGCAGCTTTTCTTTTTTTTAATGATTATTATTTTATTTTAGGCCAAATGAATGAATTCTTTTGTGTGCCTCAGATTGCAGTTGAGTGCACTGGCTGCTTGAGATTTTAATTAATGCACTGGGGTCTTTAATATGGATGTGTGTTGAGCCATATTGTGCTGGCAGCAGTTAAAAGAGAATTAATTCTACCGCTCCGACATTGTCTCTTTTAATTGAATAAATAAAGCTGTTTCTTGCTCAAATAGACGAGTGATTATTTCAACCAACCTCGATAATAAAAAGGTAAAGTTTGATGATTAGCATTTCTTTGCATAAATAGCTCCAAGAGAAATAGATATTGGAGCTCCGCTGGTTTCTTTTTTTTTTTATTAATATCATTATGCTGCATTTTCTCAGACACTTCCACAATGACTCAGATTTTGTCTTTTGTTCTTCCCCACGAGGAAAAAAATAAAAGAAGATTAATATTGTCGTATATTTAGATGTCTGTATTTCATGTGTAGTACCTTCTTCTTTTTCTTTACTTCCTGTTTCCTCCTTTGTGCTTCCCTTTGTGAGCCTCATGCCTTCTTCCTTCCTTCTGTCTTTCTTCCTTTTCTTCCTTCCATCTGTCCTTCTTCCCTTCCTTTTATCCTTTCTTTTGTTCCTTCCTTCCTCCCTTCCTTCCATCTGTCCTTCTTCCCTTCCTTTTATCCTTTCTTTTGTTCCTTCCTTCCTCCCTTTCTTCCTTCTGTCCTTCCTTCCTTTCTTGCTTCTGTCCTTCCTTCTATCTGTCCTTCCTCCCTACCTTCCTTTTTTCCTTTCTTCATTCCTTCCTTCCTTTCTTTGTTCCTTCTGTCTTTCCTCCTTTTCTTCCTTCTGTCCTTCCTTCCATCTGTCCTTCCTTCCATCTGTCCTTCTTCCCTTCCTTTTATCCTTTCTTTGTTCCTTCCTTCCTCCCTTTCTTCCTTCTATCCTTCCTCCCTTTCTTCCTTCTGTCCTTCCTCCGTTTCTTCCTTCTGTCCTTCCTTCTATCTGTCCTTCCTCCCTACCTTTTTTCCTTTCTTCGTTCCTTCGTTCCTTCATCCCTTCCTCCCTTCCCCCCTTCCTTCTGCTCTTCCTCCCTTCCTTCTGTTCTTCCTTCCTTCCTTCCTTCCTTCCGTCCGTCTGTATTTCATGTGTAATACCTTCTTTTTCTTTACTTCCTGCTCCTTTCCTTTGTGCTCCTCCATGTCTTCCTCATTGTGGCTCATTGTGGCCCAATTGCAAGGTGAAACCCCCCCCCCCCCCCCCCTTCACCTGATCTTTAATCGCCGGCCCCCAGTCGGCCCCCCTCCTGTACTTAAAGTCCACCAGAGAGCCCCTCCATTGTTTCCCTTCAGCCATCTTTCTCACACGGCCACTCAAACACATCAAAAGCCCAGCAGGTGATTGGCTAACCGTCAACCGCTATACCTCTTATTTCCTCCTGCTTCTATCACCCACCCCCCCCCCCTCCCCCCCACCCCACCCCCCCCCCCCCCTTTGACACCACTGCTTGTCTCTGAGGCGAGGTACAGAGAAAAAGAAAGAGAGCAGGATAAAGGTGGAGAGGGGGAGGAGGAGGAGGGTGGGGATAGATTGAAATCATATTTCACAGCTGGAGACCATGTCAGGAAATGTTATGTCGGAGGAAGAGCAGCTCTCACTTTACAAATGTTCAGGGAAACATTTTATTTAAGTGTTACCTCGAGGAGCAGAGGAGGAGAGGAGCAGAGGAGCGGCCATAAGTCAGGTGTTTTAGCAAAGCAGCACAATGTGTCACGTTTCATTTAGACCAGGGGTGTCAAACATGAGGCCCGTGGGCCAGAAGCAGCCCGCCGAGGGGTTCGCCCCGGTCCACTTCCTGTCTTCTTTTCCTTCCTTCTTTTCATATGTTTGTTACTTAATTCCTTCCTGCCATCTTGTCTTTCTGTCTTCTTTTTCTTCCTACTTTCCATCTTTCCTTCCTCCTTTTCTTTCTTCCTTTCTTCCTCCCTTCCTCCCTTCCTCCCTTCCTCCCTTCCTTCCTTCCTTCCTGTCTTCTAACCTTCCTTCCTTCCTTCCTTCTTTCCATCTTTCCTCCCTTCCTTCCTTCCTTTTATCCTTCCTTCCTCCTTTTCTTTCTCTGTTCTTTCCTTCCTTCCATCTTTCTTTTCTGTCTTCTTTTCCTTCTCCTCCTTTTTTCCTTCCTTCCTTCCATTTGTCCTTTCTTCCTTCCTCCCTTCCTTCCTTCCTTCCTCACTCCTTGACTCCTTCATCCCTCCCTTCGATTTAGACCAACACTTCTGACAGAACTTTTTTTTCTCTCTCTCTCTCTCTCTCTCTCTCTCTCTCTCTCTCTCTCTCTCTCTCTCTCTCTCTCTCTCTCTCTCTCTCTCTCTCTCTCTCTCTCTCTCACTCGTGCATCAACGTGCACCTTTGACATGTTGAATCTAAAAGTCTAGTAGTTCAGTTGCTCCAAACACTAAAAGCTGGAGCATGTTTCTCTCTCGGTACATAGGCTACGGGTGAACATGCGTGGGAGTTTTTGTTGCCTGGCTTGTCTTTGGGTTTTTTCTGCTTGGATAATTTGCCTCCAGACAGAAAGTGGGATTAGCCAATCAACTAGTTTGACATGCAGAGCCACACAGAGATGGAAAGTCCAACCTGGTCTCACAGTTTGCGTGCAAATAACTTTACACTTTAAGAAATAGCGTGCTGTGCTTATGCCAGATGTCCAATTTTGTGCCAATTTAATGTCACTTTTTTTTTTTGCTTTTATTTTGAAAGTAGGTGGCAGACAGGAAACACAAAGAGAGAACAAGGGGGAATGACCTGCAGCCCCCGAAGCACTCCTAATGCTGCATTTTTAACCTCTTCACATCTCAGTTGGTTAATTATTAGCACAAACAACACTCGGTTAGAGTTAGAGAAAGATCATAGTTAAGTCCTTCCTTCCATCTGTCCTTCCTTCCTCCCTTTCTTCCTTCTGTCCTTCCTCCCTTTCGCGACAGTAGACTTTTGTTCTCGTCCACTTGCTGAAAGTTAAAGCCGATAATTAAACTTGTTTTTCTCTCCTGAAGGAAAATATCTGTCTGTTTCCGGTAGTTGCTGCTTATTTAAGTTCTTATACAACTTATTTCTCTCAGCAGCTTGCTCTATAACTCCTCTGATGGTAAAGGTTTGGTTAGGGTTAAAGTAAGAGAAACATAGTTAACGTTAAACATACTAACATTGACTGTTGTAAGCCTGAAACTAACAATTATTATTATTGAATCATCTGTTGATTATTATTTTGATTAATTGATGAGTTGTTTGGTTAAAAGTTTGGATGTCCAATGTGACATCCTCAAATATTCAGTTTAGCATCATAGAGGAATAAAGAAACCATAAAATATTCACATTTGATAAGCTGGAATCAGAAAATATGGACGTACTCTCAGTTTATTGATTTAATATTACTCAATAGTATTTTTTTGTTTTACTTTTTCATTAAAACACATTGTGGTTTCCTCCCTTAAAACTTTCAATTCAACATCATTTCATGCATCATGTTTCAGTCCACAACCCAACAATATTCAGTTTACTATCATAGAAGACTAAAGACACCAGAAAATATTCATATTTGAGAAGCTGGAATCAGAAAAAATGGAAATATCTTCCTTAAAACAGTTAATCGATTATTAAGATAGTTGCCAATCAATTTAATAGTACTCAATACTATTAAAAAAAAAATATATATACTAAAAACATTCTGATTTCCCCCCTAAAACCTTTTATGTGGGTATAAAATCCTGCTACTGTGATAAAATAATAATAAAAAAAAATAATTTCATGCCTCATGTTTCAGTCCACAATCCAAAAATATTCAGTTTTACTATCATAGAAAACTAAAGAAAACACATTTGAGAAGCTGGAATCAGAAAATATGAACATATCTTCCTTTAAAACATGATTCAAAAACAGTTAATCAAGTATTAAAACAGTTGCCAATCAATTTAATATTACTTAATAGTATTTTTTCCCCTTTTTTTACTAAAAATTTACCCTGATTTCGTCCCTCAGAAGTTCTATATTGGTTTAACAAACTCCTTTCATGCCTGGGCTCTGAGCTCGGAGGTAGCAGTCAGGAAATTATAGATATGCAGTTTTAAATGTTTAACCAAATAACCAGAGCTTTAACTTTCCTCTAACTTTTAAAAGCTTTGGGTTTGGTAGAAACATCTCTGGAGCCTCGTAACAAAAGGAAAATAAATCCAGCCCCCCTCCCCAGGCCCCCCCCCCCCCCCGCCCAGAGGAAACAGACAGCCAGCCCATTTCCTTTACCCACAGCTCTGCCAGGCCGTAGCTCAACCACACGGCTGAAGCAGATAGAGGGTTAGAGGAATAGATTGCCCAACAACCTGAACACCTGATGAATGGCTGCTCAAGCGAAAACATCAGGGGACCCTAACCCCAACCCCAGCCCCCGCCCCCCCCCACCCTCTCCTCCTCCTCCCCTCCTCCCCCTCCTCCCCTCCTCTATGTTGTTTATCTTCTCCATCATCTTTACAACCTGGGAACATCCACACTTCTTCACCACCGAGGGGTTTGGAGGGAATCTGACATCTGGACTGTGTCGAGGAGACGGAGAGAGGGGTGGGGGTCTTTAAATGTTGACAGAGAGAGGAGTGGGTTTGGGATAATTAGGATTATAATTCAAATAAACATTTAGAGGGTGCAGCCAGTGGGGGGGGTTAAGGCAAGGCAGTTTGTATTTATATAGCGCATTTCATACACAATGGCAACTCAGTGTGCTTTATATAAAACAGAAAAACATCAAGGAAGGAAAGGAGGGAGGGAGGAAGAAGGAAGGAAGGAAAGGAAAGGAGGGAGGAAGAAGGAAGGAAGGAAAGGAGGGAGGGAGGAAGAAGGAAGGAAGGAAAGGAGGGAGGATGGAAGGAAAGAAGGAAAAGATGGAGGGATGAAGGAAAGGAGGGAGGGGAGGAATGATGGAAGGGAAGAAGGGAAGGAGGGAGGGAGGAGGAAGGAAGGTAGGAAGGTAGGAGGGAGGGAGGGAGGAGGAAGGAAAGGAGGGAAGAAGGAAGGATGGAAGGGAGGAAGGAAAGGAGGGGAGGAAGGATGGATGAAGGAAGGTAGGAAGGAAAGAAGAGAGGGAGGAAGGATAGAAGGAAGGAAAGGAGGGAGGAAGGATGGAAGGGAGGAAGAAAGAAGAAGGAAGGAAGGAAGAAGGAGGGAGGGAGGGAGAGAGGAAAGAAGGGAGGACGAAGGAAGGTAGGAGGGAGGGAGGAAGAAGGAAGGAAGGAAGAAGGAGGGAGGAAGGATCGAAGGGAGGAAGAAAGAAAGAAGGATGCAAGGGAGGAAAGAAGGAAGGAGGGCGGGGAGGGAGGAAAGAAAGAACAGTCAAACCAGATGGTTTAAGGGTGTAGTTAAACATGAGTTTATGCTTCTTTGAGTGTGAGGTGTGGTTGTCATGTGGTGCAGTTAGAATCTATTTATACTGATCGTGTTTATTCATCGAAGGCTTTGTTTCTTTGTTCTGATGCATTTAGAGACTAGCTTCATATCTGAGGGCTTCACAGGAGCAGGAGGAGGCTCAATTATTTCCTTTTTTATCTTGTCAAAACTCAAAAAGATGAGTTTGATTTCATTATGGGTCAATGACATGATGCAACCCAGTGTCCTATTGGTGTAACCAGTATTTTTCTTAATACAAATTTGATTATTAACAGGAAAATAAATGTGAACTTGCTCAAAATTTCTGCTTTTAATCCATTTTGAGATAATATATTAGAGGATTATGGTAAAAATGTCTAAGTGGTGTAACCATAAAAACTTTGTACCAAATAATTCAACGTGCTTAAAAACAGTAAATAGTCAATAAAACACCATATCAACTAGTTTGGCATGATCTTACATTATAACTTTTATATTAAATAAAGCTAATGGAATACTATTGATCTAAATATTACATTTAATCTGGGTAACCATGGAGACCAGGACACATTTACCGTCATTATTAGTATAAATACACTTAAATACACTGTAGGTGGATAAAACATTTAATATTTATCATTCTTTTGTGGTTACACCATTTGACATTTTCAGGAGCATTCAGTCTTACTTTTGGTTAAAAATGGTGCAGATGTCATTTCAAATGATATAAAACCAACAAAAATACTAAATGTACATTTTAACAAACCTGATGCTGCTTTTAAAAGTATTTTTAAAGATATTTTTGAATTGCTCATTTTGCCAACCCTTATTATTTTATTTATTAAGTGTTTCTGAAAAAAGGACTTGGATCAGTTTTAGTTCCTATAGCAGCCAATGGAGAATAGATTTGTCTCTTTTATTTTGGCGGGGGACGCTGCATACCACAGGGGCAGCCACTGTTATCTGGACTGTTTCTGTGAGGTCAAAGGTCACAGGAGAGTACACAGCGTGGTCACTCTTCCATCACCGCAGAATCTATCCAGGACACTGTTATTCAAACAGTGTCAGAGGACGAGGCTCTGTTACCTCGGCTGATGGATGAGATAGCAGGTTTTACAAGTGTGTGTGTGTGTGTGTGTGTGTGTGTGTGTGTGTGTGTGTGTGTGTGTGTGTGTGTGTGTGTGTGTGTGTGTGTGTTTTCAAACAGATAAGTATCTATTGTATGACGGCGTCCCAGCGTACGTAGTGAGTTAGATCTGTGGAGCATCACGTTCCTCTACAGTCTCCTACATCATAACAGTGAGCTATGGACAGGGTTTTTTATAGAGCGGACATATTTTTTTTTTTTTTTTTTTTTTTTACTCGGTGACAAGAAACAAGTGAGAGGAGTTTCTAGTTTATAGGTGACATCGCTCACTTTGTTCTATATAAAGTAAGAAAGTAAGAAAACAACATTGATTTTAAGACCAAAGTTATGACAGCTGCTTGGCCGTCATTCCCATTAGTAAATACTATTGTACTCACTCAGTCAGATCGCCATGGTAACAGTGGATGAAAAGAAGTCAGAAAGGTTGGAAAAAAGGTAGTAAACCTGACTTCACCTTTAACCTTCGTGTCGTCCTCCCCTCCCTCCCTCCTTCCTTCTTTCCTCCCTCCCTCCTACCTTCCTTCCTTCCTTCTTTTGTCTGTCCTTCCTTCCTTCCTTCCCCTCCTACCTTCCTTCCTTCCTCCCTTCCTTCCCTCCTACCTTCCTTCCTTCCTTTTTTCTCCTCCCCTCCTTTCCTTTCGTCTTTCCTCCCCTCCTTTCCTTCCTTCTACTTTCCTCCCTCCTTCCTTCTTTCCTCCCTCCCTCTTACCTTCCTCCTTCCTTCCTCCCTTCCATCCTTCCTCCCTCCCTCCTTTCCTTCCTCCTTCCTCCCTTCCATCCTTCCTCCCTCCTTTCCTTC
>NC_070591.1:5656377-5657624 GCF_027409825.1 Scomber japonicus | reverse complement strand
GAAATGATTAAATTGTGATGTGCTTACGTAGAAAGTAGTATTTTTTTAAAGGGCAAGTACACTATTTAATTCTCCTTTCCCATATCTACTTACGTTTGGGAAGGAAGGAAGGAAGGAAGAAGGGAAGTCCTTACTTCTTCCTCCCTTCCTCCCTCCCCTCCTTTTCCTTCCTTTCTCCCTCCTTTCCTTCCTTCCTCCTCCCCTCCTTTCCTTACTTCTTCCTCCCTTTCCTTCCTTTCCCCATCCTTTCCTTCCTTCCTTCCCTCCTTTCCTTCCTTCCTTCCCTCCTTTCCTTACTTCCTTCCTTCCCTCCTTTCCTTACTTCTTCCTCCCTTTCCTTCCTTTCCCCATCCTTTCCTTCCTTCCTTCTTCCCTCCCTCCTTTCCTTACTTCTTCCTCCCTTCCTTCCTTTCTTGACTTGAGGACAACAGGAGGGTTAAGCACCCCCCCCGCCCCCCTCTATGTACTCAAACCACCCTCAGCCTCATTTGTAATCAGACTCTAAACAAAGAGCCAAATAACAGAGAAACAGAAACGTACTAAACAACCCCGAGCTCAGCAAGAACGCAAAAAAACTTCACAAATTATGTTTTATTTGAAAGACCTACTTCTTCTAGAAACTGTGTCTCACTGTGTACTCACAATTAATGCGCTCTGCTTGTTTGGGCTTTAAATAAAACTCATGTTACCCCCCCCCCCCCCCCTCCCTCCCAACGTTGGACACTAGAGCAGTTAACTCTTACTGTACATACTGTTCACAGGCAGCTGTCTCCTTATAATTAGTCTTTAAAGCAAGCAGCATGTCTTTCTTTCATAAATATCTCATCAGTCACTTTATTCTTTAGAGTCTGTCCATGATTTGTAGTTTGTTAATGTAGAAAAACATCCACAGCCTCACTATGTTACGTTAAAACAGGACAAATATAACAGCCATAATGATTTCAGTTAACTTTGTTGAATGAGAAAAATGCAGCAACTTTTTCTGATGGTGATTTTTTTGAATAAATATTGGTCAAATTTAACCTGGAACAGCTTCTATATACAAAACATGCATATCAGCTGCACATAAATAACATAAAAGCTACAATAACATTTCAAATATTTACATTGTTGGACTTTATGAGTCACTTTTCAACATTTCAGGCCACAATAATGTAGTTTAGAGTGATTTTACTGCTCTCAGTTGTAAAAATGGGTCAAATTTGACCTCAGCAGTATATGGGTCAGTGATAAATAATAAAGGTTGG
>NC_070591.1:5628877-5651377 GCF_027409825.1 Scomber japonicus | reverse complement strand
AGAGAGAGAGAGAGGACAGGGTAACAAGCAGATATGGTCAGATGCAGTTTGACACCAGCTGAAAAACATTTTTAGAACTCAAAAGAAAAGAAAAGTGACACAAAAGTCTGTTTTTTTTTTCTTCCTTTTTTGATAGCTTTCAAAACTGACTAACCCAAAACTCTCTGTGGAACAAAACAAGCCCCCTTTGTGGGTTTTCTCCCCCCCCCCCCTCCTTTCTTTTCTTTTTTTTTTTTTTGTAGTTAACTCTCCTGGTTTGAAATGAGACAGCGTCCACAGTCAATGTAATTAGACGACGTCTGAGCACACTGACCCCTTGTTCTCATCTTTCCTAAATAATGAGCATGGGAGGGGGTCGGGGGGTGGGGGTTGGAGAAGTCATTGGTCAGTAAATGAGCCTGGGGTCGCCTGTCAAGTCATTAAGTAATCATTAACTAATCTCATTTAATCATGACCTCATAAGCACCCCCCCCAACCCCTCCCCCCCCCCCCCTTTATGCTCCCACCAGGACCGATGTAGTGGAGGTTATTTTACTGACATGACAGACGCAGACATGAGCTCCGTCTGCTGCAGTCTTGTGTTGAAATGTTGTGACTGCACGTAGAAACAGAAAGTCAGAGATATAAAGATGACATGTGCAGCAGAGGTGATGTCATATTATTCACATTAATGTTAAATATATGAGGTGGGGTTATCTCTCTCAGCTGTCTTTTGCCCCCATTTTTTGTCCTAAAGAGGGAGCTACAAAAGACAAACACCCTCCTGTCGTCCTCCCGGGTCAAATTGACCCCGTCTCTTTTGACTGTTCCTTCTTTCTTCCCTTCTTCCCTCTTTCTTTATTTTTTCCATCGTTCTTCCCTTCCTTCCCTCTTTCTTTGCTCCCTCCTCCTTCCATCCTTCCATCCTTCCTCCCTCCCTCCCTCCTTTTTCCTTCCTTCCTTCCTCCCTCCTTTTTCCTTCCGTCCTTCCTTCCTCCCTTTCCTCCTTCCTTCCTCCTTTCCTCCCTCCTTCCTTCCATCCATCCTTCCTTCCTTCCTTCCTTCCATTCTCCCTTCCTCCCTCTTTACTTCCTTCCATCCTCACTCCTTTCCTTCCTTCTTTCCTTCCTTCCTCCTTCCTTCCCTCCTTCCTCCATCCTTCCTTCCTTCCTTTTATTTTTCCTTCGTTCTTCCCCTCCTTCTCTTTCTTTGCTCCCTCCTCCTTCCATCCTTCCTTCCTTCCTTCCTTCCTTCCTTCCTTCCTTCCTCCTGTCCTTCCTTACTCCTTGAGTACAACAGGAGGGATAAGGCAAGACATCTTTATTTATATAAACATTAAAACATACAATTAAAAATGAGAAAAGCCAATAATAATTAAAAAAAGAAGATAAAATACAGAAAGCTGGACTAAAATAGAGCACAGAGCATTTAGGGCCACAACTATATAGCATTGTATCTATTAAATAATCTATTTATTGAACATTTTTGTATGAATTAAACATATTTTAGGATATAATATATCATAAATGGATGACAAAGTACCTAAATATCCTAAATAGACATCTTCAAATGTGTCTTTTGTGGTCTAACCAACTTTCCAAAGTAGGATATTTGATTTCCAGATATGCTAGATATATAAAAAATAGGAAAGCAACAACTTACCTACTTATTAATTTCCTGAGCTTAATTAAAGGAGCAGTCTGTAGGATTTCGGGGGCATATTTGGCATGCCTTAAATAATGTATAATAACCTGAAAATAGGAACCAATTAGTTTTTGTTACCTTATAATGAACCCTTTATATCTACAGAAAGAGAGGGTCCTCCTCTACTGAGCCCACCATGATGAACCGCCATGTTTCTACAGTAGCCCAGAATGGACAAACCAAACCCTGGCTATAGAGAGGATGTATAGGGGTCTTCATCAGCTCTTCTACATGCTTGGAAGGGGAGGGGACGGAGGGACGCGGGGGACGGGGGGGGGCGGGGACGGGGGGTATTCAGTTAATTGCAATCTATGACCTCACCTCTAGATGCTATTAAATCCTACACACTGGTCCTTTTTTTAATCAACGTCAGCTTTAAACTCTCCATCAGCACATTTGCAGCTGTTGTCACTATTTACAGTACGTTTCCATGGTAACTGCTGCTAATCTCAGTTTCTGATTGTTTATATGCACATCAAAGCTAAAAAAAACTGCTGTCTGCTTTGTAAAAATGTCAGTTTAGTAGTAATAGGGAGGAAGCAGGGAGGTAAAATGAACATAACATCATGTTTCTATATGTGCTGAAGTCAGATCGGGTCTTTAAGAGTCAACTAAGACTAATAGAGTGGCCTTTCCTTTCTGTTGTCTCTCTTTGTTTCCACTTTTACCATCTCATCCTTCTTCCTTCTCTCACTTAGGCCCCCCCCCCCCCCCCAAAAACACCACTTTTCCCTTTGTCCCTCCATCTCTCTCTCTATTCTTCCCTCACTTTCTCTTTTCGCCCTCCTTTCTTTCCTCCCATCTCATCCCGCCTTTGTCAGCAGTCTGGACGTTGTCGGCAGCACTCACTTCTCTCTTTCTTTTTCCCTTATAAGGCTGCTTTCATACACTCTCTCTCTGTCTCTCTCTCTCTCTCTATCCCTCCCTCCTCGTCCTCTATCTCAACCCCTCCCACCGCGCTTTCCGCTTTCAACCTGCCAGCGGAGGTAGGGGAGTTCTCATCCATCTTCTGAGCCAGACTTTGACACGCCTGGATGTTAAATTAAAAACATATAGCCCAAAAGAAGTGGGTCGTATGCACCTAAAGTGTCCGAGACACAGCTTAGAAAATGAACATCATCCATCAAAAAGCTTCCTGCATCTCTGCAAAAAGCTCGTAGAGGAGAGAGTGCGGTCTGACATCGGCCATCTCCATAGCCAATTATAAGAATGGGAGGAGAGGGAGAGGGAGAGAGAGTGAGTGGGAGGGAGAGCTGTTTTCATCTCAAAACATAAACCTGAGTGCAATCACACAAATATGAATACATGCAACAGAAATAGAGAGAGAGAGAGAGAGAGATAGAGAGAGAGATAGACAGACAGAGAGAGAGAGAGAGAGATGGAGAGAGAGAGAGAGAGAGAGAGAGAGAGAGAGAGGGATATATATATAGAGAGAGGGAGACAGACAGAGAGAGAGAGACAGAGAGGGAGAGAGAGAGAGAGACAGGGAGAGAGAGAGAGACAAAGAGAGATAGAGAGAAAGAGAGAGAGAGAGGGAGAGAGACAGACAGACAGAGAGAGAGAGAGATAGAGAGAGACAGAGAGAGAGAGGGGGGGGGAGAGAGAGACAGAGAGAGAGAGAGAGAGAGAGAGAGAGATAGCGACAAAGAAGATTCAAAGAGACACAGACGCTGGTTTGATGTGTGGTAGTCAGGTTTGTTTGAGTGACACTTCTTCACGTCTCCTAACTTTTCTCTCCAGAGAGACGATCCATCTAACAAGTGACGAGTGACGACACTCACAGACTTCCAGAGTAACACCGAGCGCCATGTGAAAAAAGACAGTTTGCATTTCTCCCCTTCATTAGCCATACATCAGAACAGCTGGTCTATAGATGGACATTGTGTCTGTGTGTAGCCGGTGAGAATCCTGACAGCAGCCATCAACCTTTGTTCAAGCTTGTTGCTAGGAGCCACTTCATTTTCACTTCATTGATCCTGATGGACGTCTTTATTTTGGTGATCAGAGCAGTGTTGCCTCTCGACTAGTTATATGTTTTGTTTAGGGCTGTCTGCGTTAACGCGTTAATCACGATTAGATTAATGCAATCCATAACGCATACATTTTTTTTAATCGCATTTTAATGTTGCAAGCCTTTTTGTCCCTTCTACTCCCCCGTAGACGGCTCCTCTAGCTGTAGCGCTATGCTTTGAAGTGGCCTCCTGCAGTAAACCTACCGCGCTGATGGAAAGTAAGAGAGCTACTGGACTTTTGAACGGCTTGTTTAACTTTAAAACACTTCCAGACGCTTCAGTTGACAAGTCAAAAGTAAAATGCAACCTGTGTCAAACGGAGTTTTACTACCACCGGAGTACGTGGAGTTTGAGTTAGCACCTCCACGCTAAACACCCAGGTGCAGCCAAGCCAGCCTCAGCTCCACCAAAGGACCATTTTGGAGTGTGGGAGTCGCAGCAGAGCCGTGATTGATTCCCAGTTAAGACACTCTGGTAAGAAATGCTTTACATTATGGGCTTAAAACTGCCTTGAAATGTAAATCGATTAATGATTAATCGTGATTAACTATGGAAATTCTGCGATTAATCGTGATTTAAAAAATTAATCGTTTGACAGCCCTAGTTCTGTTATATCATTTATACTAAGGTATCGACATGTTTGATAGCTTTGTGCATTAGGTCAGTGGTTCCCAAGCTTAGAGTTAAGGGTTGACAGTCCATCACAGGGTTAACATAGAGCAGACTAACAAGCATTCACACCTACGAGCAATTTAGAGTGACCCATTAACTGAACCTGCATGTTTTGGGTCTGTGTGAGGAAGCTGGAGAACCTGCAGAGAACCCATGCAGGCATAAGGAGAACATGCAAACTCCACACAGAAGGCAGGGATTGAACCCAGAACCCTCTTGCTTTTCTGACTTGTCACTAGGGCCGGGCAATGAATCGAAAAATAATCGAAACCGATGTTTAGAAACTCTAATGGACTTAATCTTGCTCATGTCAATTAATGGTGGTGTTCGCCGTTGCCATGACAGCAAAGGTTGCATATCTTTCACCCTCCTGTTATCCTCGAGTCAAGGAAGGAAGGGAGGAGGAAGCAAGGAAAGGAAGAAGAAAGGAAGGAAGAAAGGAAGGAAAGGAGAGGGGAAGAAAGGAAGGAAGGAAGGAAGGAAGGAATGAAGGAAGGAAGGAGGTTCTGCCGACAAAATTTGTCCACCAATACATACTTTGTTATACCTTTAATCTTAAGCATTTTAAGTATCTTATTTTAAGTATCAACAGCTTTGATAGCTTTGTGCATTAGACCAGTGCTTCCCACGCTTTTTGACGTGTAACTCCATAAAATGACCTCATCACAAGCTGCATCTGTCAGTGTGTGTTTTTTATTTTCTTGTCATATTTAAAAAGGTTTTTGAATAAATAGAAATCAAAGCCAGGACACTCAGTGTAGTTTGCTTCATGGGAATATTTAGATTTTTGCATCAGTGTGATGAAGGACCTTCGTTTGCCAGAGCTTTCAGCTGCTCTGTTAGCTAAAAACTGACCTTCTTGACTTGTTATTTGATCCATAATCACATCAGGGAGCTGCCCGCTGCACATTCAGCCTTCTGCTGATGGCAACTTATCCGCTCTGTAATTGTCACTCTCAGTTTCTGGCCAGAAATCTGCTGCTTGTTAAACCACTGATTTCTCAAACCCTCTATTAGCTTCTTCTTTTTTTTATATATTCAAGTCTTTCCAAAATACTGTGAATTGCTCTCAGCTGTTGATTTTGTGTATCACGGGGCGAGCTCTTGACCCAAATCTTGTCTCTAAGTGCCAAATCAATCAGATCAATACTTGTACTTTTTTTTTTTTTAATTGTGTGAAGATGTTGGAATGAAAGTGTTGTGTGATTGCTCCTTTTTTTTTGTTGGTACTGATGAACAAACATTGCGGATACGTCTTGTGTTGATATTTAGTGATGGAAGATTTTAATCTGTGTCTCCCACATCACTACAATTTAACTATTTAATCCTGAAATGTCAAACTCAATTTCATTCAACGGCCACATACAGACCAATTTGATCTCTTGTGGGCCGAATCATTAAAAAGATGGATGGAAGGAAGGATGGAAGGAAGGAAGGAAGGAAGGAAGGAAGGAAGGAAGGAAGGAAGGAAGGAAGGAAGGAAAGACAGGCAAAAGGAAGGAGGGAAGAAAGCTAGGAAAGACAGACAGTGAAGGACGACAGACAGACGGAAGGGAGGAAGGACAGATGGAAGGAAGGAAGGGAGGGAGGAAGGACAGAAGGAATAAAGGAAGGAACGAAGAAAGGAAGGAACGAAGAAAGGAAAAAGGAAGGTAGGAAGGATAGATGGAAGGAGGGAAAAAACACAGGATGGCAAGTGGGCCGGATCGCACCCCTCGGCGGACCGTATCTGGCCCGTGGGCCGCAAGTTTGACTCCCCCGATTTAACCCTTACATACTGTTCAGGGTAAAATTTGACCCATTTGAGATCTGTAAAAACAAACTATACACATTTATTTTAGCTGGTCTTGGATAAAATGCTTCTTTTTTGCATTTTTTGTGCACATTATTGTTCATGTATTGTACAAAATTTAAAAAAAACACCATGACTGTTCAATCAGGGAGGAATTTATGGTGTAGAGACTCCGAATATGAACAGTATATAAAGGGTTAAATAAAAAAATGTACACAGTGAGAAAATACAACCCACTGAGAAATCATACACACTAAAAATACAAAGACTTTGACGTGACCTTTGACCCTGCCAGCCGTAATCAAATCCAGTCAGCATACATCGTCTGACAGCAGCTCGAGTGTGATGATTGACAACTGGCAGGTGGGAAAAAATCCACAATACCAACATGAAACATGTCAGAGTGCTCCAATTCACAGACACCAGATAAAAGCCCTGAAGGCAACATTACACAATATGAATAAGTGTATTGTGTGTATTGAATTGAGCATTGATCCAACACTATAGAGCTGTTCCCCCTGAATATTTAACCTTCCTGTTGTCCTCCCGGGTCAAGGAAGGAAGGAAGGACAGGAGGATGGAAGGAAGGAAGGAAAGAAGTAGGTGGAGGGGGGAGTAAGGAGAGAAGGAAGGTAGAAAGTGAGGAAAGAAGGAAGGGAGGAAGAAAGGGAGGAAGGAAGGACAGTAGGATGGAAGGAAGGAAGGAAGGAAGGAAGGAAGGGAGGAAGGAAAGGAGGAAGGAAGGAAAGAAAGAAAGGAGTAGGTGGAGGGGGGAGTAAGGAGAGAAGGAAGGAAGGTAGGAGGTGAGGAAAAAAAGAAAGGGAGGGAGGAAAGGAAGGAAGTGAGGAAAGATGTATGAAAGGAGGAGGGAGCAAGGAGGGGAAGAACAAAGGAAAAATTAAAGAAAGAGAAAGGAAGGAAGGAAGGAAGGAAAGAAGGAACAGTCAAAAGAGACGGGGTCAATTTGACCCGGGAGGACGACAGGAGGGTTAAAAAGACTTGACCCGACGTCCTCTGGTGGTCCGCTGTTAGTTCTCAGCTGTTGTGTCACTTGGAGCACATTTGGTGTTTAAAGTGAGTCCTTCAGACACAGATCCATAAAGTATTACCTGTTTCATCATTCAGCCTGAGATGCTTCTGTCAGCGCTGCAGATTAAAAACAGACTGTAGTTAGTTGTCAAATCTGACGGCTGGTAATCCTTCTGATCCATTCATCCATACTCCACCATGACAGCTCTCTCTCTCTCTCTCTCTCTCTCTCTCTCTCTCTCTCTCTCTCTCTCTCTCGCTCTCTCTCTCTCTCTCTGTCTCTCTCTCGCTCTCTCTCTCTGTCTGTCTGTCTCTTTCTCTCTCTATTTCTCTCTCTCTCTCTCACTCTGTCTCTCTCTCTCTCTCTCTCTGTCTCTCTCTCTCTCTTTCTCTCTCTCTATTTCTCTCTCTCTCTCTATTTCTCTCTCACTCTGTCTCTCTCTCTGTCTCTGTGTGTCTCTCTCTCTCTCCCTCTCTCTCTCTGTCTCTCTCTCTCGCTCGCTCTCTCTCTGTCTCTCTCTCTCTCTCTCTCTCTCTCTCTTTATCTCTCTCTCGCTCTCTCTCTCTGTCTGTCTGTCTGTCTCTCTCTCTCTCTCTCTCTCTCTCTCTCTCTCTCTCTCTATCTTCATTTCGAAACACTAACGCAGGGTCAAAATCTGTGCAGCTTTTCCCTCTTTTTGACAGCAGGAGGTGATGGCTGCTGAAAGCAATCTGGCAGCCCAGGACTTTCAGATCAATACTGAAGGACAGTAGCGTAGACAGCTGGCACGGCGAGAGAGAGAGAGAGAGAGAGACAGACAGAGACAGACAGAGAGAGAAAGAGAGAGACAGAGAGTGAGAGACAGAGAGTGAGAGAGAGAGAGAGAGATGAACGTTTATGAATTGAATTTTATTCCTCAAAAAGCAACAACAATATAAACTTCTCTTAACCTTCCTGTCGTCCTCCCGGGTCAAATTGACCCAGTCTGTTTTGACTGTTCCTTCTTTCCTCCCTTCCTTCCTTCTGTCCTTCTTTCCTTCCTTCTTTCCTCCCTTCCTCCCTTCTGTCCTTCTTTCCTTCATTCTTTCCTTTCCTTCCTTCCTTCCTTCTTTCCTCCCTTCCTTCCTTCCTTCCTTCTCTCCCTCCCTCCCTCCTTCCTTCTTTCCTCCCTCCCTCTTTCCTACCTTCCTTCCTCCCTCCCTCCTATCCTTCCTTCTTTCTCCCTTCTTCCTCTCTTCCTAACTTCCTTCCTTGACTCGAGGACAACAGGAGGGTTAATTAAGACAGTTTGAAAGATAAGTTTCTCTCTCTTTGTCTTCTCTTAGTTTCTCTACAAAGTGCAAACAGTGTTTCAATTAATTCATTATTTATATGTCCCCTTCTTTGTCTCTCCTGATGGCCGTTTCTCCCTCGTTCTTTCTATCTCTCTCTCTCTCTCTCTCTCTCTCTCACATACACACACCTGAAAGGGCACCAGCAGGACTAATTATGGACCAACAATAACTACACCCCCAGCTCTACCCGGCTCCCGGCTGTGTAACAAATTCATTGGCACAGCGCTGCCACTATTGTAAATCAATCTGACAGACTTTTGGAGGTGAGCTGCTGAATACATTCATGCGCCATGTGCTCGCTCCGCAACTTGTACCCACACAGGAGTAAACAGGCTATCCAGTTGTTAGATGTCCACATCCATCTCTACGGTGGACTGTTTGATGTGCAGACAGGGACCGCAGGTGGTGGTGGAGGGGACGTAGGGGGGATTGGGGGGGGGGGGGCAGAAGGACTCGGAGATATTGTAGGTTTGGGGAGGGGACCGCTAGTAGAGGATGGTTGGATATATTAAACCCAAAGAAATGGGTACTAAGGGTATTGTCCAGATATGAGGGTGGCAGCTGGGGTAAGATGCTTAGATGATGCATTTGCTTTGAAGTATGAAGAGGTAGGAGCCAACAGAGCCTGATGGTGAGATAGTAGTTTGGAAGGTTTTTAGTATAAAGTTTGTTGTGTAGCTTTAAGGGTTAGGATGAGCTCACAGTCGGGTTTAATCGCTGGTTATGAAGCGTCAGGTTGTGACTCTGCGTCCTGTGTTTTTCTGTCAGAGTGGAAAACAACAGGTGAAGCATCAGGGACACTTCACAGCATCCAGACAAAAATGAGTGGTGTCTGAATTCTGTCTTTTATTTGCCAACTTTTACAATAAATAAGTTGATAGTAAGCTCAGATGACCCACCTACACTTAGGCATGGGATGATAACCGTGTTCAAGGTATACCGCGATATGATGGCATGATAACCGAAACCACCAAATTTGCTGTCATACCGTTCCTAAGGTATGAGCTGTTTGTTGTCTGGTCAAAGACAGGAAGTGCAGGTCAGAAATCCCTCAGGTGGAGCAGCTGCAGCGTAGAGTATCACGACCCCTCACACTGTCATTACAGATTCAGGTTAAATGAACATGTCTGTCTTTATTTTTCTTCCTTTTAGAAACATTTTAGAGCTGTAATGGAAATACCGCCATACCGTGAAACCGTGATATTTTTGCTTATGGTTATCATACCACCAGAAAAACACTGTTACTCGTTGCATTACTGCGTTACAGGTAAACGTAATGTGATTACAGTAACACCCAACACTGCCTATGACTCATATAATCACCTTTATGGCTTCATGTTCCACCGTTGCTCTTTCTAAGAACAAGAAGCCGCTTCCTCAGAATAATCAGATCGTCACCATAAACAGCAAACACACTATTTCTACTTACATTATTATTATTTTTTACCTCAAGTGGACGATGGTTTCATTTACCTTGAAATGAAACTTTAACACTCGCCACAGTTCAGCAGTTACAGTGATATTTGGTTCATTGTACTCCTCGTGACTGATGCAGCACAGATAATAGAATAAAGGCTATATACTGTATGTATATCTATCTATTTATCTATCTATATATATATATATATATATATATATATATATATATATATAGATATATGTATATATATATAAAATATGGAAATTTAGATATTTAGAGGAGAATGTGAAGATCCATGCAGCAGCAGGACCTCGAGTCCAGGAAGGAAGGAAGGAAGAAGGAAGGAAAGGAGGGAGATAGGGAGGAAAGGAAAGAAGGGAGGAAAGGAGGGAGGAAGGAAGGAAGGGAGGAAAGGAAAGAAGGAAGGAAGGAAAGCAGGAGGAAGGAAGAAGGAAGGAAAGAAGGAAGGAGGGAAGAAGGAAGGAAAGGAGGGAGATAGGGAGGAAAAGAAAGAAGGAAGGAAAGGAGGGAGGAAGGAAGGAAGGGAGGAAAGGAAAGAAGGAAGGAAGGAAAGCAGGAGGAAGGAAGAAGGAAGGAAAGGAGGGAGGGAGGAAAGAAGGAAGGAGGGAAGAAGGAAGGAAGGGAGGAAAGGAAAGAAGGAAGGAAAGGAAAGAAGGACAGACGAAAGAAAGAGAGAAGGAGGGAGGGAGGAAGGAAGAGGGAAGGAAGAGGGAGGAAAGAAGGAAGAAAGGGGAATGGAGGAAGTACAGATGGAAAGAAGAAAGAAAGAATAAGGCGGGGTCAATTTGACCCGAGAGGACGACACAAGGGTTAAAGTGTTATTTAGAGGTGAGACCTATCTGTACATCATGACAGGTGGAACGTCTTTATATAAGTGATGGAAAGCTGCAAAACCTCTTATTAAAAAACACTGGAGATGATTTAGGTGCTATTTTATATGCATAGTCATTCTTTAAGTGTGTTAATCCTTTAATGCTGCTATAAAATGTTAGTTTTTTGTGTGATTCCTTGTTAGTTTTAAAGCAGCACTGACTGATTCTTTTAATGATAATCAGGAAACAGACTTGGCAGATCTTGCAGGTTAACTTACAGCATCTGTCGGCAGCTGAAAAACAGATTCTGCATCATGTTTTGCATCCTGATAGTGCTGAGCCGAGCCGAGCTGAGCCGAGCCGAGCCAGATGCTCAGGCGTGCATGCTGAGATAATTTGTGTAATGTGACATTTTGCGAGCATACTCATAAACAAAGAAAGTGACTATGCTGCTTTTAGCCGAGCTTTTTTGTATATATTTAAAGACTGTGTAAAGTGAATTCAGACATTTTCTTCTAAACACATTAAATAGGTCATAAATGTATTTCTAAAAAAGGTGTAAAAAGCATTTCTACCATTTAGAGGCTTCACAAACTGTGTTTCAAGATTTAGTGGGCGGGTTTATGCTAATCACCGCCGCAATACGTAACGTGGCGTGATTAGCATAAACCTGCCCCTGCTGCTGTAGAGGTATAAATACATTCAGTGCACACTACTACTACTACAGTCTACAGTTAGCCAGTTAGCTGAGTTAGCCGCCGAGCTAGCCGCTGAGTTAGCTGCCGAAATAGCAGCTGAGTTAGCCACTGAGCTAGCAGCAGAAAGCTCTCAGACGTAGCGTCCATGTTTCTGGTAGAGGTGGTGACTTTGATTGACAAGTGACATTTGGTAGGGGGCGGGGCTTCAGCGTTTGGGAGCCGAGAAAGAGGCTGATTTTTACACAACTTTGAAGCCTAATTTCATATATTTGGTGATTTTTTTAATCATTCAAATTTGGCAGGGTGGTTAACAACACACTTTTCTGTGGTATGTCAAACTCAGAACACATATTTATTCTTACTTTACACAGACTTTAACAAACAACAACAATTTTGACTGAGGAGTTTTATGACAGTATTAAAAAAAAAATCTTCTACTTTTCTAGATAACTTTACCTGTGTGCCCACGCAAGAGAAGCCTCGTGAGCAGTATTAATGCCATGCACATGAAAGGAAATCTTGCTTAGCTGCAGGTGGATGGCGGTCACAGGCTTGAAGTCAGAGGATCTAATGTAGGAGTGGAGATAGCGTGCAGAGGCCGAGCCCTGGGCAGCACAGGGAGCAGCGTTGTGGGGGCGGTTGCACTGTACAATACTCTACTGGAATGTGTTTGTGGAGATTATTAAAGAGCCACATATTTCTGCTGCGTCCCCACAGGGCTTGCTCTTACCGGCTGATCTCCACGCTGGCAGACGGGTAATGAAACAGGCCTCGCTAGAGATTCATCACTGTGCAGAGCCAAAGCCGATTCTCCTTTTCCTCTCCTCTCTTCTTTCTCTTCCTCCTACACTTTTCTCCCTTTTCTTAAGTTGTTTTCTCTCTTAGTTTTGGTCAGTAAAAATATGCTGCAGTATGGTTCAAACACACAGCATACATGAAACTCTCTCTCTTTTTTTCTGTCTTTACTCCTCTGTCAAAGCAAAGAGCACTACTAGATACTTTCATTTCATTTTTGACATCATCTTATTAGCTCACAATCTTCCAAAACCTTAATAATCTAACTAAACTAATGAGCACATAAATCATCAAGAAACACAGAAGATAAAGAGTGGTTGAAAGCTAGTGGCTAGTTAGCTTCCTAGCTCCTTCCATCTGTCCTTCCTCCCTTCCTCCCTCCTTCTGTCCTTCCCTCCTTTCCTTCCTCCCTTCCTCCCTCCTTCTCTCTTTCTTTCCCCTGTCCTTCCTTCCTTCCTCTCTCCTTCTTTCCTTCCCTCCTTTCCTTCCTCCATTCCTCCCTCCTTCTCTCTTTCTTTCCTCCCCCCACCTTCTTTCATCTGTCCTTCCATCTGTCCTTCCTTCCTTCCTTTCTTATTTCCCTCCTTCCTTCTTATTTTACTTTCTCCCGCCATCCTTCTTTCCTCCCCCCCTCCCTCCCTCCCTCCTACCTTCTTGCCTTCCCTCCTTTCCTTCCTCCCTTCCTCCCTCCTTCTCTCTTTCTTTCCTCCTTTCTACTTTCTTTCACCTGTCCTTCAATCTCTCCTTCCTTCTTTTTTCCTTCCTTCCTTCCTTGCTTCCTTCTTATTTTCCTTTCTCCCTCCCTCCCTCCTTCCTTCTTTCCTCCCTCCTTCCTTCCTTCTGACCTTCCTTCCTTCCTTCCGACCTTCCTTCCTTCCTCCCTCCTTTCCTTCCTTCCGACCTTCCTTCCTTCCTCCCTCCTTTCCTTCCTTCTTCCTTCCTCCTTTCCTTCCTTCTTCCTCCCTTCCTTCCTTGACTCAAGGACAACAGGAGGGTTAATGGGCTATCTTGCTCTTTAGCTAGTTAGCTCATTAACAAGTATCTTATCTTGAGAGCAAATTAAATGGCTAGCAGCTTAGTTTACTAATGTGTTACAGCAAATGAGCACAACTGTCAATCACAGCTGTCATTCAACTCCCACACAGCAGATATTAATCCTACTAGAAGTCTTCAAATCTTATTAAAGGAGCAATTATTTCCAAAATGACCATCAGCACACTTATTAGAGACGCCTTAATTTTCTGATTGGGACCAAAATGATTTGTTGCTTTAGTGTTTCTTGTGAGAAGTTGAAGCATCTAGCAGCACAGGGTTGGGAAGGTTTGGACAGATTACTAGTTACTCTATTTAAAATGTAATAAGTAATGTAACTAGTTCAATTACGTCATCAAAGTAATGTATTTCTAATTGTCTAGCCAATGTTTTCAGCTGTTAGGGTAAATGTTCCCTCCATCCTTCCTTCCTTCCTTCCTTCCTTCCTAAGACCTAAGATCAGCTGTTAGGGTAAATGTTCCCTCCCTCTTTTCCTTCCCTCTTCCTTCCTCCCTCCCTCCTTCCCTCCTTTCCTTCCTTCTTCCTCCCTTCCTTCCTTGACTCTAGGACAACAGGAGGGTTAACCGCTTTCCCTTTTTTTTTCACTCCCTCATTTCCTTCCTTCTTCCTTCTTCCTCTGTTCCTTCCTCCTTTCCTTCCTTCTTCCTCCCTTACTTCCTTGATTCGACAGGTTATACTTTTACCCTCCGCCAACAAATCCCTTCACCTCTTTCCATCCATCCATCCATCCTGCCTTCACTTACATTTCAAGTCAGGCTTCAATATAAGTGCTTACTTGAATACGTAACATGCTTTCGCTACCACTCATCAGCTCTTCCAATTTCATACATGAAACTTACTTTTTTTTTTGCCTTAAATTTTACTTTTGGCACAATTTTGAGTGCTGGAACTGATGGAAGGAGGAGTGGAAATAAAAAAGACCCTTCGGCAAAAAAAAAAAAGTTCCCACTCGCAGCTTTATGGTGCCTCTCTCTATCCCAAACAGTGCTAAACCCGCCCCCCCTCCCCCTTTTTTGAACCCCTCCGGTCTACCTTGTAATATCAACAAGCTATTAGCTGTGTGGCGTTTCCGAGTTGGGACGAGTTAACTTAAACACCTCTGGAGTTCGATGTTCCCTGCTGAGGTTTCTCACCTGTGACTCTTTTACTCTCTGACCCAACTTTCACACACACAAAAAACCAAGAGTGTTAAAATGTTTAAAGCTGCAGTGGGAACAAGCAGCAACTATCACAGCTTGAGCAGTGTTGCATGTAATGGCGTTATTTAATTACAAAATAAATAAATGTTGATGATTACAAAGGAGGTTACATCTGAAGTCAGACCTTTAAGATTTTACTCAGGAGGGTTTTTTCTTCATTTTTTAATATTTAACATGTTACTGAATACATATATTGCTGTTTTTAATTCTTTGAAATCAATATATTTGTTTATATTTAGTAAATGAATCATGATGTGGGCTTAAATGGAGTCACAGTACCAATTAAAGCCACTTTATTCATCAAATATCTTTATTTTATATTCCAAAATCTACATGAACTAATGAATACATTTTACAATGAGAGATAAATGTTGCTTTATAAGAAATGATCTCCCTTATAAATCATGTCAGTATCCATGACAACACAGCTGAGCTTAGATTTTGGTGCTTAATGGGAACATTTACCCTAACAGCTGATCTTAGATCTTAGGAAGGAAGGAAGGAAGGTAGGAAGGAAAGGAAAGGAAAGGAAAGAAGGACAGAGGAAAGAAGAAATGGGGAAGGTGTGGGGGGGGGAGAGAGAAGGAAGGAAGGAAAGAATGAGGGAGGGAAGGAAGGAAGGACAGAAGGAAGGAAGAAAAGGGATGGAGGGAGGAAAGAAGGAACAGTAAACAGAAGGAAGGAAGGGAGGAAAGGAGGGAGAGAGGAAGGGAAGAAGGAAGGAAAGGAGGGAAGGAAGGAAGGAAGGACAGAAGGTAGGAAGAAAAGGGCATGGACGGAGGAAAGAAAGAGAGAAGGAAGAAAGGGGGAAGGAAAGAGGAAGGAAGGACAGAAGGTAGGAAGAAAAGGCGATGGAGGGAGGAAAGAAGGAACAGTAAAAACAGACGGGGTCAATTTGACCCGGGAGGACGACAGGAAGATAGAAATAATTATATTTGGCAGATTTTTTTATTCGAGTCTGTGCCAATAAAAGCTCAATAAATTTGATGGAATTGAAGTAAAGGGGAATAAAAAAAAGTTGATATAGAAGAAGAAGACATATAGATGGAAGATGGAAGGAAGGAAGGAGAGAAGGGGGGAAAGGGGAAAGGAGAGAAAGAGACTGTTGCACTACAGGGATCAATTACTAGGAACTTTGAGTTATGGTATTTGCTGCAGCGAGTGCCATGTGGCTTTATTGCACTGGGACAGCGTTTGGAGGAAAAGCGAGATTATTAACAACACAGAAAGAAAGAGAGAGAGAGAAAGAGAAAGAGAGTGAGAGAAAGTGAAGGAAAGAAAACTGACAGAGAATCAGAAAAGCACTGAAAGAAAGAAAGAAAAAGGTGGAGAGTTTAGAAAAGGGAGAAAAAAGACAGGGAGAGGCAAGAAAAGATGAGTAAACCTTGAGTTCTTTTCTTTTTCTTTTTTTCTTTTCTCTTCTCTCACAGCGCTCTGCTCGCTCTCTCCGTTTCTGCTTGTCTTGCACTTTCAAGCGTGGAGCCCATTAAAGGGGGAAGGCAGTGTAACTCACCACTGATAATCAACGGAGAGAGAGAGAGAGAGAGAGGCAGAGAGAGAGAGAGAGAGAGAGAGAGAGAGAGAGAGAGAGAGAGAGAGAGAGAGAGAGAGAGAGAAGCAGATTCGTAGAGAAAAGACCCCAGGCCTCGTTTATTATGTTAGATTTTTTTTTCTTCTATTGAATCGGACTGTGCTGTAATTTCTCAAAGTGGGAAGGAGGGAAATTTACACAATGAATAATCAAGACGAAGATGTGTGTAGACAAAGACAGGACGAATTCACTTTAAGATTTATTTAAAGTGTTAAAAGCTAAATCAGAACAGAATATCACATTTTTAGATAAAGACAAATAACAGCCTTTAATATAAAGGCAGTATTGTTCCTTTACTGCAAGGGAGTCAAACTCATCTTCATTCAAGGGCCACAAACAGCCCAATTTCATCTAATGTGGGCCGGACCATTAAAAAGAAAGAAGGAAGGAAGGGAGGAAGGAAGGAAGGAAAAGAAGGAAGGCAGAAAGGGAGGAAGGACAAATGGAAGGAAGGTGGGTAGGAAAGAAAAGGAGTAGGAAGGAAGGACAGGTGGAGGTGAGGAAGGAAGAAAGAAAATAAAGGAAAGGTTGGAAAAGAAGACAGAAAGGAAAGATGAAAGGGAGGATGGAATGAAAGAAGGACAGATGGAAGGAAGGAAGGAAGGAAGGAAGGAAGGAAGGAAGGAGGAGAAGAAGACTGGAAGGAAAGATGAAAGGGAGGATGGAATGAAAGAAGGACAGATGGAAGGAAGGAAGGAAGGAAGGAAGGAGGAGAAGAAGACAGGAAGGAAATATGAAAGGGAGGATGGAATGAACGAAGGACAGATGGAAGGAAGGAAGGAAGGAAGGATAGGTGGAGGTGAGGAAGGAAGAAAGAAAATAAAGGAAAGGTTGGAAAAGAAGACAGAAAGGAAAGATGAAAGGGAGGAAGGAAGGAAGGAAGGAACGAAAAGAAGACAGCGAGGACAGATGGAAGGAAGGAAGGAATGAAGGAAGGAAAAGAAGACGGGGAGGAAAGATGAAAGGGAGGATGGAATGAAGGAAGGAAGGAAGGAAGGCAGGAAGGAAGGAAAAAGAGACAGGAAGGAAAATGGGCCGAATTGGACCCCTCGGCGGGCCGGTTCTGGCCCACGGGCCGCATGTTTGACACCCCTGCTTTACTGAGACCATAAACTGACACTTTAATATCAAACCACATCCTGTATATAAGGGTTAGGAAGCTTTTCATTCATAATGCTGATGTGAGCACATTTTCTGCCCCCATGGTGGTAACAGCTGTGAGGCATCATGCTTTTTCCAGTACGTTCTTCCCATTCTCATGATGTGATATCTCAGCAATGCTTCAAGGGAATTCCTTCATATTTCGCACAAATGTCCGTTTGGATTTATTGAAGTATTGATTTTGTTTTGGTGGTCAAAGGTCAAAGGCCAATGTGACTTTGACCTCATGTCCGTTCTGTTTTAGTGAATATGATATATCAGGAATGCAGGGAGGGAAATTTCATCACATCTGGGAAAAACTAGATGGATGGATGGATAGATAGATAGATAGATAGATAGATAGATAGATAGATAGATTGGCAGGATAATAGGAATATTCAACACTTTTATTACTTTATGTATGTATCGTTTATATTTTTATCATAGATAGATGGATGGATGGATAGATGGATGGATAGATGGATAGATAGATAGATAGATAGATACTAAAACACATTATATATGTAATGAAGTTGTGCAGTAGATAACATCCTTAAACATGCTTTTTCATTCATGTAGCTAATGTGAGCAAATGTGTACTTACATCATATTTTCATGTTGTACATATGTACGTACGTCCATCCCATTCCCCATCTGACTCGTATGTCCCTTCCCTATCTCGGGAATGCCTTAAGGGAATTTCTTTTGGCACACATGTCCGTTGGATTTATTGAAGAATTGATTAGATTTTGATGGTCAAAGGTCAAAGGCCAACGTCACTTTGACCTCACGTTCGTACCGCTCTAAGTGAACATGAATTCATATGTTAACTATGACGATGTTTGACACACAGTGTTATTCAACACCATAGCTTAGGCAGTATGAAGTACATTGGTTTGTGGACTGCTGCTCGGAAGCCAATGGTTTCAAATCTGGGCAGCGCCATCTTGAAAATTTCAGGTGCATGCTGGGAAAAATAAAAACACGGATTCTACTTATATGGGCATGAGGCGGAGCGGGGAGGTTGCTATGGTTGCGAGGGCTGGATCTCGAGGACATTGGTCAATCAACCTGTCAATCAGGACGTAGCCACGCCCTAATGCATACCCTGCTTTATCGTCACATATAAAATCAGGGAGGCCAAAATGTCCCAAATGAACATCATACTGCATTGAAGAAGGCTTTAAACTAGCGATTGAGACCATAAACACATTTTGAAAATGTTTACTGAGGTTAGAAATCAAGTGAGAAGTTGGTGAATTCTCCATTGACTTGTATAGAGACGGTTGTCCACTACATTACTTTTTCATATGCTAATTATGACAAAGTTTGACACAAATGTCTAATAGGATAAAATGATAAAGCTATGACAATTTTATATCCAAAAAGCTCATCTTCACTGTGGCATCATCATGTTTTTCATAGCTTTTTTGGGGCATTATTTAAGACCATAACTCAGGAAGGACAGTGTGTGTGTGGGGGGAGAGGGGGGGGGCAGATTGTGACCATATTTCACATTTGGTCAGATACTGAATTGGTGACATTAATCTCGGCTGCCCACCTTGAAAGCGAAGTGATTGTATAAATCTTCTGTGAGCTGCTGAGGTTTAAAACGTCTGAGATGAATCCACGTTTAAGAATTTGTAGCTTTGTTGTATTTTACTTTCACACTTTCACCTACTTCACTACGAGTCGACCGTTTTCACTTCCTGTTCCTGGATGACGACCTGTACATGGAAAGTTATGGATTTTAATCTCAAGACCATACTTGTAGTTCAGATATTATTATTGTTGGTCTTAACCTTCCTATCGTCCTCCCGGGTCAAATTGACCCCGTCTGTTTGACTGTTCCTTCTTTCCTCCCTTCCTTCCTTCCATCTGTCCTTCCTCTCTCCCTACTTCTCTCTTTCTTTCCTTCCTTCCTTCCTTCCTTCCTCCATCCCCATTTCTTCCTTCCTTCTATCCTTCTTTCCTTCCCTCCTTCCTTCTTTCCTTCCTTCCTTTCCTCCCTTCCTCCCTCCTTCCGTCCTTCTGTCTTTCTTTCCTCCCTTCCTTCGTTCCTTTCCTTCATTCACTCCTTTTCTTCCTTCCTTCCTTCCTCCCTCCCCCCATTCATTCCTTCTTCCTCCCTTCTATCCAAACTTTCTTCCTTCCCTCCTTCCTTCCTCCCTCCTTTTCTTCCTTCCTTCCTCCCTCCCTCCCTCCATTCCTTCCTTCTTTCCTCCGTTCTTCCTTTCCTCCCTTTCTTCCTCCTTCCTTTATACCTTCCCTCCTTCCTTCCTCCATCCTTCCTTCTTCCCCCCTTCCATCCTTCCTCCCTTCCTTCCTTGACTCAAGGACAACAGAAGGGTTAAGTTATCTTTTTAAATCTGTTTTTAAACCATAAATTGTTAAAATATTGTCAAAACTGCCCTTTAAAAGTCTCAAGAGTATTTTTTCACCCACTTAAACTCCAAAATCTTAAATATATTAAATTCCCAAGGATGTAAAACAGAGCTGCTTATATTTCAGAAGCCAAAAAAACCCACATAATATTTTGACATTCTTACTCGCTAACTAAATTTGACTAGGCGCTACATATCATCAGTATTACAGCAGCCTGGAAACATACAGTATGACACAACATGTTATTTATAGCGGTTTATATAACTGTATAGTATCTGTATGTAGCCGTATAGTGTCTGTCACAGTGTTTGCCATGTAATCCCCCGCAGTAAAGCCCACCGCCACACATTCCTGCACATTTGTTGTACTTAGCAAACAAAGAGGCGGTGAATGACTGTTTGAATGGCACAGCGTGAAGCCACTGACTGTTTCCACTGCTGCATATAAACACATCACAAGTGTCAGATGCTTCCCATGTTCACCCTCGCAGACCCTCGGACTGATACTGTACTAGACAGATACTGCTGGAGCAATGGTTTGACTTTATATTTAACATAGTTATAACAAGGACAGAGACATACTGTAAGGACAGGGAGGCTAATGGCAAGGACATAAGCATAATAATAACACCAATGACATTAACATAGTGACTGAGAAAAGAACATATAGTAAGGACTGTTGTGTACACATTTGGGTTTTTTTCACCCCATTTCCAGCTTTAAGTATTCACTTTTTGGGCATTAACTTCAACATTTAACCCTCCTGTTGTCTTCGAGTCAAGGAAGGAAAGGGGGGAGGAAGGAAGGATGGAAGGGAGGAAGAAGGAAGGAAGAAAAGGAGGGAAGGAGGAATGAAAGGACGGTAGGAAGGACAGACGAAAGAAGGAAGGAGGGAGGAAGGGTGGAAGGGAGGAAGAAAGAAGGAGGGTGGAAGGACGGAAGGAAGGAAAGGAGGGAGGAAGGTTGGAAGGGAGGAAGAAAGAAGGAGGAAGGAAGGAAGGATGGAAGGGAGGAAGAAAGGAGGAAGGAAGGAAGGAAGGATGGAAGGGAGAAAGAAGGTAGGAAGGAGGGAGGGAGGGAGGAGGAAGGAAAGGAAGGTAGGAAGGACGGAGGAAGGAAGGAAGGAGGGAGGAAGGATGGAAGGAAAGGAGGGAAGAAGGAAGGAAGGATGGAAGGGAGGAAGAAGGAAGGAAAGGAGGGGAGGAAGGAAGGAAAGATGGACAAAAGAAGGAAGGGAGGGAGGGAGAAAGGATGGAAGGGAGGAAGAAAGAAGCAGGGAAGAAGGATGGAAGGGAGGAAGAAGGTAGGAAAGGAGGGGAGGAAGGAAGGAAGGACGGACAGACAAAAGAAGGAAGGAAGGTAGGGAGGGAGAAAGGAAGGAAGGAAAGAAGGAACAGTCAAAACAGATGGGTCAATTTGACCCGGGAGGACGACAGATTTCACTCTGGATCACCGCTGAAAACTTAAAGTGTAAAATCTTAAATCTTAAAGTTTTAAAATCACTAAAACATAGATGAATTACTTCTTATTACTTCTGAGAATTCATATTTTATGAATGGTTGTAGCAGAGATCATGGGAGTACTAACCAGGCATCTTAAAGGCCGCTGGTGGCCGTTAAATGACTCCACTTTCCTCCGAAGAAAAAAATAATGATAAAAAAAAAATAAAGGACAGATGGCGGATGGGAGGAGAGAGACACAGGAAGAAACGAGAGAGATGGTAAGCCACTAGAGAGAAGTTAAGAGATGGATGGTGATCATGATGGAGAAGGAGGAAGGGAGGAAATGATTGGAATAAATCCAGAAATTCATAAAAAGAAAAAAAAAAAAAGACAACAGAGAGCTAAACAGAAAATTAGGAGGGGAGGGGTGGGGGTGGAGGGGGGGGGGGGCGGGGGTGAGAGTGAGGACAGTCCTGAAGATTTAGAGGAGAAGAAAGAAAAGATTAGAGAAGATGAGAAAGCTTGATGAGTGGTGTTACAGGAGGGGAGGGGGGGTGATGGTGGTGGCGGGTGGGGGGGGTTACCGAAGTGGGTGAGGTCAGAAACCGACCCCGTGGTGTCCCATGATAATTGAAATTAGGTGGAGGGTGGCGGGTGGGGGGGTGATGAGTGTAGTGGAGAGCGGAGGGGTGGGGGGGGGGGGGTAGCACAGCGGCACTGGAGGAAACAGGCGACATGATAATCAATTTGAAGCAGAATCGGAAACATGAGCCACTGGGGGGGCCTCGTTCCCCCTACCAGGCCTCCAGATGGCCCCGGCCCCAACCCTGTGTGGGCCCTGTCAGAGCTCACAGTGTGTGTGTGTGTGTGTGTGTGTGTGTAGATTTATGTGTGCATGTTTGTGTGTGTGTGTGTTTGAGAGACGATGCCATCTGCCAGGAGTGCAAGAGGAGTTCAGTAGATGTGCTCACTGCCACTAGGGGCGCTAGAGAGCACAGATATGATACTGTGTGTGTGTGTGTGTGTGTATAGAGAGACTCCCACTACGACTACGCTGTCATTGACGAAAGAGATTTGTGCACATGTAAGTTACACAAGAGGCATCCAAAAACTTCCTCTGACTTCTATTAACAAAAATGATCAAATATATAAAACAATGCTGCCTCCTATATAACTTTATTTATTCACATATTGACCAACACTGATATATCGGTGATAAGCTAATATATCAGCTGACTGATATATCGGTCGACCGGTCCTGAAAATGTCAAATCCTTCCCAATCTATCAACCAAAATCATCATCATAGCCCTATCAGGTTGTGTTTTATAGAGTAAAACCTTGATTAATTGTTTGCTGATGGTGTTAGACAGTTTCAAACTCATTATGTCATCATTCAAAAACTCCCCCAACGAAGAAGCTAATCAATCATCTCTCAGGCTCT
>NC_070591.1:5619728-5628377 GCF_027409825.1 Scomber japonicus | reverse complement strand
GGGGAGGAAAGAAGGAAGGAAGAAAGGTAGGAGGGAAGGGAGGGAGGGAGGAAAGAAGGAAGGAGGAAGGAAGGAAGGGAGGAGGGAGGGAGGAAAGAAGGAAGGAGGAAGGAAGGAAGGGAGGAAAGGAGGGAGGGAGGAAAGAAGGAAGGAAGGAAGGGAGGAAAGAAAGAACAGTCAAAACAGACGGGTCAACCTCCGATCATTGTGTGAGGCGATATTAGTTATTATCTCATATCAGAGAAAAGACCAAGTGCTCCAGCAGCTCTACGTATATAAGTCTGGGGATCATTTAAGTGCTTTTTAAGATGATGACATCGTCCACAGAGAGGAAAATGTTCCTTTTTTTTAAGAGTGATTATTTAGTGAAGCATAATGATTTAAAAGGCTGACTGAGCTCTGGCTTCATAAGGACTTTAAACCTCTTGACATTCACTAATATTTTAAAACAAGCTATTTAAGTTTTGTTATTTGCTTTTTTCCTCCCTCTGCTTCCTGTAGTTAAAGAATAGAGATGTAGATGTGAAAGTACTGACCTGTTTAAAGGTCAAAAAGTTTCTTTGTTTCATTTCCATCTGTCCTTCCTCCCTACCTTCCTTTTTTCCTTTCCCTTCCTTCCTCCTTTCCTTCCGTCTGTCTGTCCTTCCTACCTTTCTTCCCTCCTTCCTTTTGTTTGTCTGTCTTTCCTTCCTTCCCTTCTTATTTCTGTCCTTCCTTCCTTCTGTCCTTCCTTCCTTCATTCCTACCTTCTGTCCATCATTCCTTCCTTTTTTCCTTTCTTCCTAACTTCCTCCCTTCCTTCCGTCTGTCTGTCCTTCCTACCTTTCTTCCCTCTTTCCTTTTGTCTGTCTTTCCTTCTTTCCCTCCTTCTGTCCTTCTTCCTTCCTTCCTACCTTCTGTCCTTCCTACCTTCCAATTTTCCTGTCTTCGGTCCTTCCTTCCATCTTTCCTTCCTTTCTTCCTCCCTTTGTTCTGTCTGTCCTTCCTCACTACCTCCCGTTTTTCCTTGCTGTCCTTCTTTCTTTCCTTCCTTCCTTTCTTCCGTCCGTCTGTCTTTCCAACCTTTCGTCCCTCCTTCCTTTTGTCTGTCTTTCCGTCCTTCCCTTTTTATTTCCTTCCTTCCTTCCTTCCCTCTGTCCTTCCTTCCTCCCTTTCTTCCGTCTGTCCTTCCTTCTTTCCTTCCTTCCATCTGTCTGTCCTTCCTACCTTTCTTCCTTCCTTCCTTCTGTCTTTCCTTCCTTCCTTCCCTCCATCTTCTTAATGATCTGGCCCACAGGAGATCAGATTGGTCTGTATGTGGCCCTTGAATGACATTGGAGAGAAGAAAAAAAAAAACATTAAAAACTTTTCTTTTCAGAATAAACAAAAATGGAAATATTTTACAACTTTCTAAGAATGTTTTAGTGCAGCTGATACACAAAATTAGAGACTAATTATGACGGGATATTGAGAAAAGTCTGAATATGAACAGTATGTAAGGGGTTTAAACATGATAAATAATACTAAGACACACACAGAAAAGCAACTGAAGGGTTAACATATCGAAGTCGGTCAGTCAATTTGAGGCCAATGGTTAAAAAAAGGTGTAAAGTTCAAGTGTCTGATCCAGAGAGAAGAAGAAGAGACAGATGGAGGGAAAAGGAGGAAATTGAAGGCAGACATGAGGGCTGGGTAGATGCAGCAGGGGTGGAGGTTAGTTGGAGGTGTCTGAGGAGGGGTTTTTTTTGAAGCGATGGAGGAATGAGGATTTTGGAGGGGAGAGTCGTGCCTGCCAGCTGGTCGAGGAAAAACACATTTCCTCTGAAGCCACAGTAGAGATACAGTATCTGCTTCTCCTGGTTATCTCACATGACATTTTAGTTTATCAGAAACCTCATAATGTGTTTTTATTGGTTATTTGGGCTTTATAACACTGCAGCTGTAGGAAGGAAGGATGGAAGGGAGGAAGTAAAGGAGGGAGGAAGGATGGAAGGGAGGAAGAAAGAAGGAGGAGGAAGAAGGATGGAAGGAAAGGAGGGAGGGAGGAAGGATGGAAGGGAGGGAGGGAGGAAGAAGGAAAGAGGAAGGAAGGTAGGAAGGATGGACGAAGGAAGGAAGGTAGGAGGAGGGAGGAAGGAAAGAAGAAAAGAGGGAGGAAGGAAGGTAGGAAGGATGGAAGGGAGGAAGAAGGAAGGAAAGGAAGGATGGAAGGGAAGAAGGTAGGAAGGAAGGATGGAAGGGAGGGAGGGAGGAAGAAGGAAGGAGGAAGGAAGGAAGGTAGGAGGGAGGGAGGGAGGAAAGAAGAAAAGAGGGAGGAAGGAAGGTAGGAAGGATGGAAGGGAGGGAAGAAGGAAAGAAGGATGGAAGGGAAGAAGAAGAAAGGAAAGGAGGTAGGGTGGAAGGATGGAAGGGAGGAGGGAGGGAGAAAAGGAAGGGAGGAAGAAGGAAGGAAGGAAAGGAGGGAGGAAGGATGGAAGGTAGGAAGGAAGGAAAGGAGGAGGGAGGAAGGATGGAAGGGAGGAATGAGGAAAGGAAGGTAAGAAGGGAGGAAGAAGAAGGAAAGGAGGGGAGAAAAGAAGCAAAGAAGGAAGGTAGGAGGGAAGGAAGGATGGACAAAAGAAGGAAGGAAGGTAGGAGGGGAGGAAAGAAGGAAGGTAGGAGGGAGAAGGGGAAGGAGGACAGAGAAGAACAGTCAAAACTGACCCGGGAGGACGACAGGAAGGTTAAAATGATCTGAATATAAAACATTTGATTCAATAACACCAAAAAACTCCAGTCAGTGTGAGAAAGAGGAAATAATTAGTTGAAATTCAACATTTGAAACCTGCAAATACTCATAATTGCACTAATTCATGTGTTGATTTGAGTTTTTGCAACTGCAGCAGAACGAGAATGATGATGTAACATTTAAATTAGCACAGAGGGAAAAGATGCCATAGATGGTTGGGGTCTCTTCATCTTAAAGATCTCCTCCTCTCTAGTAGAGTAAATAGTCTCCTTTCTGTCCTCAATTAATACATCAGTAGACCATCACCCCCCCCCCCCCCCCAATGTTATTGTGTCCCCTTTTTAATCCCCCTTTTCTCCCCTCCGTCTTCCCTTGAAGTGATGAATCTTATTAACGTTCGTATCACAACACAACGCTCTTATCAGCTGGTCGCTTCGTTGACATGCTTACAGTATAGTGCCCCCCGAACTCCACCCCCCGTTTTTAATTGGAGCTCATTAGTAGTGGATTAAAAAAATAATAATTTAAAAAATGCTGTTTTTGCTCAATTTTCACCCCCACCCCTCAAAAAAAAAAAAAAAAAAAAAAAAAGCATGAGGGGGAGAAGTCTATGAAAATGTTAATTAATAGCGGATCGAGGAGAACACTGGCAATTAGTGAAGGCTGACAGATAAGCAAGGCACTGGAGACTTTGACGACTATACACACACACACACACACACTCACACACATGCACACACACACACACACACACACACAAATACACACACACACACACACACACACACACACACACACACACACACACACACACACACAGCAGGGTCATGTAGACAAGCTCCACTGTTTGATTCAGGCCAAACAGGAAGTAAGATTACAAATAGGGTCTTATTCTTAGTTGACATAAGTAAGCAAGGCACTGGAGACTTTGACGACTACACACACACACACACACACACACACACACACACACACACACACACACACACTTGTACAGATACAGAATAGACATAAAAACAAACATTGATATCAGCGGACAAACAAACACACACACACACACACACACAGAGATACACAGATACAAACAGTAAAGTGTGTTGCTATGGTTATCTACCAGATGTGAGAAAACATTCAGCTGTCTCTCTCTCTCTCTCTCTCTCTCTCTCTCTCTCTCTCTCTCTCTCCCTCTCTCTCTCTCTCTCCCCCCTCTCTCTCTCTCCCCCTCTCTCTTTCTCTTTTTCTCTCTCTCTCTCTCTATGTCTCTCTCTCTCTCTCTATCTCTCACTCTCTCTCTCTCTCTCTCTCTCTCTCTCTCTTTTTATATTTGTATGCTTTTGTTGTAAGGCAGCATCCCGGGGAATTAAATTGTTGATATTTGACAGTAAGTGGCAGGTTCACTGTGTGTGTGTGTGTGTGTGTGTGTGTGTGTGTGTGTGTGTGTGTGTGTGTGTGTGTGTGTGTGTGTGTGTGTGTGTGTGTGTGGATGGATTCTTATAATGAGAGTCACAGTGTCAATATGTAGTAATTCTAACTACTTCTTACTTTATTTTTATGTTTATTCCAAAAACTAAAGTCTCCCTAATTAGGCAGTAGTGTGACCAAAGTGTCACTATGTTGTCTGAGTTAAGTTACCAGATTAATACAAACTCATAAACTCTTTATTGGCCGAGCGTGTTTATGCATACAATTAATTTGACTCCAATTTAATGGCTCTTAAGGGACTTTTTAGGCAAGATACTTAACCCCAAATTGCTCCCAATGGCTGTGACAATGGTGTGTGACTGTGTGTGAATGGTTAGTTTCCCTCCTGATGAGCAAGTTGGCACTGTGTGTGTGTGTGTCTGTGTGTGTGTGTGTGTGTGTGTGTGCCGCTGCCATCAGTGTCTGAATGTGTATGAATGGGTGAATGAGATATGTAGTGTAAAAAGTGCTTTGAGTGGTCAAAAAGGTCGAAAAGCTCTATATAAGTACAGTTAATGTACCTGTAAACCAGATACAAATAGTGCAAATAGGCTTTACACGATCAGCTAATGATTCAAGATTAAAAAAACTTTATTGTCCATCACATCGTTTCAGCTCCAACATGTACGGATGTGATTTTAGAAATTGAAGATTTGGAGTAAAGAAGGAGAAAAAGAAGTAAAATCCTGCTGCTATAGTTAGTTTATATAGAAGCTTTGGTTGCTAAGGTGGTTGCTAAGGGGGGCCTTAAGAGACAGGAGCTAAAACGGCCTGTTTCAGAAAGAGGCTGAACTGAGCGGCTGC
The DNA here is from genome assembly GCF_027409825.1 of Scomber japonicus. Lineage (NCBI taxonomy): Eukaryota > Metazoa > Chordata > Actinopteri > Scombriformes > Scombridae > Scomber > Scomber japonicus. Next base: position 5,623,405 of record NC_070591.1, on the reverse strand, counting down.
ATGAAGGACCAGTAGAAAATATATAAGGAGTTTTTAACTGGAAATCATGTAAAGATATTCCAGTAGAGACACAGAATATTAACATAGAGCTGCAGATGTGAAGAATCTTTGTCCCTCTAAACTAAATCCTACGCAGAGAAACTTAATAGTCAGTCTTCAAAACTAAACATGTCGGTGGTGTGGAACTTCTTCCGAGTAAATGAGACCGATAAAACACAAGCCATCTGTAATCTATGCAACGGGAGCATCTGCAAAAAGTTTTAACATGACGACATTGATTGGATCGGTGAATTAAGACATTACAGCCGATCTCACTAATTACATAAAATGCTAAATATCGGCCGATCTGATATAGCTGATCAGATCGGCTTGGTGCAAAGCATGCACATAACACTGAGATAAATGTTGAATGGTTAAAATAGACCAGTCATTGTTTGTGTAATTGTTGTGCATGGGAAAAGATCACATGACATGCGGCTCCAGCAGTGGCCTCTTTTTTTGACTTTGACTCTAAAACATGGATTGTTTTAAAGAAGACTGAATATAGTGATTAAATATGGCCCCTGTTCATTCCTATAAATTAAAGTTGCTCCGTTGCGTTTGAAGCCATCAGCCAGTGTGAGTCACATAACAGACCCGGTAGCTGTAATTACACAGTATGGCCACTACAGTATGTGTGGCGCTGTTCCTGGGACTTATTTACTTTCTCTAAATCAACAGACCTTCAGGTGGAGTTTATGATATTTTTGCTGTTTTCCAATGAACTACAGTGCTGTCCTGTTATTGCTTATGCTTCTATTTTTCTAATAAAGATTAAAATATTCAAATTTTTTAATTATAGAAACCGTTCTTTCTCCTGACTAGAGTCTCCTGACTGATGAAACGCTGACTAAGTAATTCATTAGCATCATAATCTTGATGACATCTGCTCAATTCTCTTTTTTTCCCCTCAGTTTTTTAACCCATTTTCCTCTTCCTCTCTTCTTCCTCCCTACAGGTGAGCCTGCGGTGGCCAGAGAGAACAACTGTCTGAATGCCGCTAAGGCCTGCAACCTGAACGACACGTGCAAGAAGTACCGCTCAGCCTACATCAGCCCCTGCACCAGCCGTGTCTCCACCGCCGAAGTCTGCAACAAGAGGAAGTGCCACAAGGCCCTACGGCAGTTCTTTGACAAGGCGAGCCACTTCTGACACGAGCTTATGAAAAAAAATAAAAAGAGACTAAAAAAGCTCACACACACACACACACACACAGAGAGAGACACACACACACAGACACACTGGAGGTTTTCCAAACGACTGATATCTGATAAAAGCTGAATGTGCAACATAAAGGACCCGCTTCAAAAGAAAGAATGATATTTGAAGTGGATAAGTTAGAGGGGTTGTCAAAATCACAATAAATAATCACACAGGCCCTTTTTGTGTTCGGGGGGGTGGTGGTGGGGAGGGGGAGAAGAGGGGAGTGGGGGAGGGGGGGGTTTGCTTTTTTCGAGCGCAAAGCTTTGACATTGATTCAGTCATCAAACACAAAAGATGTTGTTTCTGTCTGTGCCATATTGTAAAAAATGATGCGAACCATTGTAATTACGATCCAGCTCTCACATGATGTCCCTTTGGAATAACTTTACTGGGATCGCTTCAAGTAAGCAACAATATGAATAAATAGAAAACTACAAAGGACGCATGACATTGTTAATCTTAGTGTGATGTATAATTTTGTTTTCTTCTCTAGCAGCAGAGAAACTCTCTCTTTCTCTCTTTCTCTGTTTCTCTCTGTGTCTGTCTGTCTGTGTGTGTGTGTGTGTGTGTGTGTGTGTCTGTCTGTCTGTCTGTCTGTCTGTCTGTCTGTCTGTCTGTCTGTCTGTCTGTCTGTCTGTCTGTGCGTGCGTGTGTGTGTGTGTGTGTGTGTGTGTGTGTGTGTGTGTGTGTGTGTCTGTGTCTGTGTGTCTGTGTGTGTGTGAGAACAGCCGTAAGCCTCAAGTTTTCTTTGACTTGGATATAAAACTATGATGACATGCTTCTTTTGTGGCCCGTCTGTCTGTTGTTACAACCCCAGTGACATCCACACTGTCATTCAACATTAACATCAGATTTTATGCATATTATTTTTTATTCTACTGAAGCGATCCTTGAATAGGCAAGGGAGCAAATTTGGACATTTTTTAACATAAAAATCCATTAAAACTCTCCTTTTTCTTTCATTTTAAACTCCTACACTTGCTTTAAAAGAGTCGTCAGGGTTACCGTTGTCGGCTACGATGGCATGTTACCACCTCAGTGTTTGGGTGGTTGTTTGTTTTACTGTCATTGATGCTAAACTAACGGGGGTTGACAGAGCTGATTGAACTGTTGCTTGCGGTAAGTGATGAATTGTGAATTTCCAACAGTGACATTGTTTATGTGGAATAAACAGAGGGAACTGACAGTGAGCATGAGCAGCCGACGGCACTGACGATGCTCCACAAAGAAAAGAACATCTACAGCAAACTTCACACTTCATCAATAGAAAAATTCAGGGGCAAAAAAAAAAGTATCTCTGGAAAGGCAGAGCAGCAATTCTCGCAAAAAGACTAAACACTGGAATAAGAAAAAGAAGTCTAGAAATGTTGAACTTGAAGTGTAAAGTTGTGTTGTTTTTGTGTTACTCAGGTTCCTCCGAAGCACAGCTACGGCATGCTGTTCTGCTCGTGTCCTCTCAGCGACCAGACGGCTTGTTCTGAACGCAGGCGTCAGACGATAGTTCCCGTCTGCTCGTACGAAGAAAAGCAAAAACCAAACTGTCTGGAACTGCAGGCCGCCTGCAAGACCAACTACATCTGCAGGTAGGAAACGATAGAAGTCAGTGTAAAGTAAGAATAAACATGTGTTCTGAGTTTGACATACCACAGAAAAGTGTGTTGTTAACCACCCTGCCAAATTTGAATGATTAAAAAAATCGCCAAATATATTAAATTAGGCTTCAAAGTTGTGTAAAAATCAGCCTCTTTCTCTGCTCCCAAATGCTGTGGCCGTGGCCGCCGAGTCCGCTAAAACCCCGCCCCCTACCAAGTGTCACCTGTCAATCAAAGTCACCACCTCTACCAGAAATATGGACGCTACGTCTGAGAGCTTTCTGCTGCTAACTTGGCGGATAACTTGGCAGCTAACTCGGCGGCTAGCTCGGCAGCTAACTCGAGAGCTAACTCAGCGGCTAGCTCAGCGGCTAACTCAGCTGACTGGCTAACTGTAGACTGTAGTAGTAGTAGTAGTGTGTTGAATGTATTTATACCTCTACAGCAGCAGGGGGGGGGGTTATGCTAATCACTAAATCCTGAACACAGAAATCTTGAAACACAGTTTGTGAAGCCTAGCTCCACAATTCAAATCTAAATGGTTGAAATGCTTTTTACACCTTTTTTAGAAATACATTTATGACCTATTTAATGTGTTTAGAAGAAAATGTCTTTAAAATATGTTATAGGGTATTGTGAGAGAGAGAGACAGAGACAGACAGAGACAGAGACAGAGAGAGAGAGAGAGAGAGACAGAGACAGAGACAGAGAGAGAGACAGAGAGAGAGAGAGACAGAGACAGAGAGAGAGAGAGAGAGAGAGACAGACAGAGAGAGAGAGAGAGAGAGAGCGAGAGAGAGAGAGAGAGATGGGGAATGGCATCTATGAAGTCTCCATGTGTGG
>NC_070591.1:5612228-5614728 GCF_027409825.1 Scomber japonicus | reverse complement strand
TCTTTTGTCTGTCCGACCTTCCTTCCTTCCTTCCCTCCTTCCTTCCTTCCCTTACTCTCTTCCTTCCAGAAATGACTTCTAGAGTCTAACGCTCGTTTGGACCGGCCATCTGAAGCTCTCATATAACATCTATTAGAAGTATAATTGTGTTTGGCTCTAAAATATTTTGTGTGTGTGTGTGTGTGTGTGTGTGTGTGTGTGTGTGTGTGTGTGTGTGTGTGTGTGTGTGTGTGTGTGTGTGTGTTGCAGGTCACGTCTGGCTGACTTCTTTGCCAACTGCCAGCCGAGCCTCGCTCGCTGTCAGGCTGCCTGAAGGAGAACTACGCTGACTGTCTGCTGGCATACTCCGGTCTGATTGGTGAGTTCATACCACTGTTACCCGTCAGGCTCGTATTATTCCTTCCTTCCTTCTTTCTTTTGTCCGTCCTTCCTTCCTTTCTTTCCTCCTACCTTCCCTTCTACCTTCCTTTCCTTCCTTCCTTCTTTCCTCCCTCCCTTCTACCTTCCTTCTTTCCTTCTTTTGTCCATCTTCCTCCCTTCCATCCTTCCTCCCTCCCTCCCTCCTTCCTTCCTTCCTTCCTTCCTTCCCTCCTACCTTCCCTTCTACCTTCCTTCCTTCCTTCTTTCCATCCTACCTTCCTTCCTTCCTTCTTTCCTCCCCTCCTTTCCATCCTTCTTCCTCCCTTCCTCCCTCCCTCCTTCTTTCTTCCTCCCTTCCATCCTTCCTCCCTCCCTCCCGCCCTCCTTCCTTTTTTCCTCCCTCCCTACCTCCTTCCTTCTTTCCTCCCTCCCTCCTCCCTCCTTTCCTTCCATCCTTCTTCGTCCCTCCCATCCATCCTTCCTCCCTCCCTCCCTCCCTCCTTCCTCCCTCCTTTCCTTCCTTCCTTCTTCCTCCCTTCCATCCTTCCTCCCTCCCTCCTTTCCTTCCTGGACTCGAGGACAACAGGAAGGTTAAGGGTGTGCCATATCATATTGTTCATAATCAATATGAATCTTTGTCATATTTATTACATATAACACAAAAGCTTTTATATTACAGTATATTCATTAAGTAAGTAAAATGTATTTATGACAGAAAGCAGCCTTACTTCCAGCTCCACTGTGGAGATGTTTAGTTTAGTCCCAGTGGTTTCTTTCCTCCCCTCCTTTCCATCCTTCTTCCTCCCTTCCATCCTTCCTTCCTTCCTTCCTTCCTTCCTTCCTTCTTTCCTCCCCTCCTTTCCATCCTTCTTCCTCCCTCTCTCCTACCTTCCTTCTTTTGTCCGTCTTCCTTCCTTACCTATTACCTTCCTTCCTTCCTTCTTTTGTCCGTCCTTCCTTCCTTCCCTCCTACCTTCCTTCCTTCCTTCTTTCCTCCCCTCCTTTCAATCCTTCTTCTTCCCTTCCATCTATCCTTCCTTCCTCCCTTCCATCCTCCGTCCCTCCCTCCTATCTTCCTTCTTTTGTCTGTCTTCCTTCCTTCCTTCCCTATACCTTCCTTCCTTCCTTCCTTCCTTCCTTCTTTTGTCCGTCCTTCCTTCCTTCCCTCCTACCTTCCTTCCTTCCTTCCTTCTTTCCTCCCATCCTTTCCATCCTTCTTCCTCCCTTCCATCCTCCCTCCTTCCCTCCTACCTTCCTTCTTTTGTCTGTCTTCCTTCCTTCCTTCCTTCCCTACTTCCCTATTACCTTCCTTCCTTCCTTCCTTCCTTCCTTCTTTTGTCCGTCCTTCCTTCCTTCCCTCCTACCTTCCTTCCTTCCTTCTTTCCTCTCCTCCTTTCCATCCAGCTCCACTGTGGAGATGTTTAGTTTAGTCCCAGTGGTTTGAAAATCTTAGGCTGACATTTAGTAATTGCTTTGCGAGACAAGACACCTCAACATCTGTCTGGTTTAAGCTCAGGTGACAATGATTGATCGAAGCTTTGTGATAATGGATTAGAGCATCTTGTAACATAAAGGGGGAAAAAAAGATTTAATAGTGAAGAAAAATGACTTGTTTGTGTCCATGTGTCAAATTTAAAGGGTTAAAATGTGAAAATAAACGTATGAATAACTTGCACACATTCTTTTTTTGTGGACCCAGCATCAAATTTCTGCTTTTAATCCATTTAGAGAGAATATATTAGAGGATTATGGTAAAAATGTCTAAGTGGTGTAACCATAAAAACCTTAAACTGTCAGTAAAACACCATATCAACTAGTTTGGCATGATCTTACATTATAACTTTTATATTAAATAAAGCTAATGGAATACTATTGTTCTAAATATAACATTTAATCTGGGGAATCGTGTCTTTTGTGGTTACACCATTTGACATTTTCAGGAGCATTCAGTCTTACTTTTGGTTAAAAATGGTGCAAATATCATTTCAAATGATATAAAACCAACAAAAATACTAAATGTACATTTTAACAAACCTGATGCTGCTTTTTTTTTAATTGCTCATCTTGCCAACACTTAGTATTTACACGCAGAGGAGAATAATCAGGCTGAAGTTAGTTTGATTATCACCAGCTGGACTGT
>NC_070591.1:5597228-5607228 GCF_027409825.1 Scomber japonicus | reverse complement strand
CCAAATCTTCTTCTTTTTTTTTTTTTGCTGTCTCATTGTTAACCCTCCTGTCTGCCCTCCTTCTCTCTTTCTTTAATTTTTTCTTCCTTCTTCCCCTCCTCCCCTCTTTCTTTGTTCCTTCCTTCCTTCCTTTCTTCCTTCCTTCCTTCCTTCCTTCCTCCCTCTTTACTCCTTTCTTTCCTTCCTTCCTTTCTTCTCTTCTAAATTCCTTCCTCTTTTTTCGTCCTTACTCCTTTCCTTCCTTCCTTCCCTCCTTACTCCTTTCTTTCCTTCCTTCCTTCCTCCTTTCCTCCCTCCCTCCCTCCTTACTCCTTTCCTTCCTTCCTTCCTTCCTTCCTCCCTCCTTTCCTTCCTTGCTTCCTTCTCTCCTTACTTCCTTCCTCTTTTCCTCCTTACTCCTTTCCTTCCTTCCTTTCTTCCTTCCTTCCTTCCTCCTTTCCTCCCTCCCTCCTTATTCCTTTCTTTTCTCCCTCCCACCTTCCCTCCCTCCTTACTCCTTCCTTCCTTCTTTCCTTCCTTCTCTCCTTACTTCCTTCCTCTTTTCCTCCTTACTCCTTTCCTTCCTTGACCTGAGGACAACAGGAGGGTTAAACTTTTGGGATCATGACTGTGCTTGTGCTTGAGTGTGTGTGTTTGTGCTTGTGTGTGTGTGTGTGTGTGTGTGCGTGCGTGCGTGTGTGTGTGTGTGTGTGTGTACATTCACAAATATCCAAGCTGCCAAAGTTGCAAAGCTGCACCTCCACCAGTGTTAATGAATCCATTTGGCTTCCAATTGACGAAGCAAACCAACCTAAAGACACTCCTATCCAGCCATCAATGCGGTCAATATGTGCTCCTTTAATATGAGGCGTATATATATATGGATCTAGACAATGGGGGGGGGGGGTGCCTTCAAAAAAACAATGAGCCCTTTATAGTCACAATAAAGGAAGATAAGTTGCAGCTGGTGGTTTCATCTCTGCACGAGCAAAGTGGGCGGTTTGATTTTTCTCGGTCAAAAAAAAGAAGAAAAAAAATGACAGTTACCAGATGAGAAAACAAGAAAACGACAAAATGCAGCCTCATTTTCACCTGCACTTCTTTTATCATCTGTCTCCTTCTCCTTCTCTCTCCTTCTCTCCCTCTTCTTGTTTTCTCTGCTCTGTTGTCTTTTTACCAGCTCGATGAGTTAACCCTCCTGTTGTCCTCAGGTCAAGGAAGGACAGGAGGTAGGAAGGAAGGAAAGGAAAGGAAAGGAAAGGAGTAGGGAGGGAGGAAAGGAGGAAGGAAGGAAATGAAAGGAAAGGAAAGGAGTAGGGAGGGAGGGAGGGAGGAAAGGAGGAAAGAAGGAAGAAACTAAGGAAAGGAGTAAGGACGAAAAGAGGAAGGAATTTAGGAGAGAAGGAAAGGAGGAAGGAAAGGAGGAAGGAAATGAGGAAAGAAGGAAGGAAGGAAGGAAGGACGAAAACAGGAAGCAATTTAGGAGAGAAAGAAAGGAGGAAGGAAGGAAGGAAAGAAAGGAGTAAGGAGGGAGGGAGTGACGAAGGAAAGGAGGAAGGAAGGAAGCAAGCAAGGAAGGATGGAAGGAGGAGGGAGCAAAGAAAGAGAGGAGGAGGGGAATAAGGAAAATTAAAATAAAAAAAAAATTAAAATTAAAGAAAGAGGGAAGAAGGAACAGTCAGTGTGTGTTTTCAGGATGTGTGTGTGTGTGTGTGTGTGTGTGTGTGTGTGTGTGTGTATGTGTGTGTGTGTGTGTGTGTGTGTGTGTGTGTGTGTGTGTGTGTGTGTGTGTGTGTGTGTGTGTGTGTGTGTGTGTTACAGATTAAAGGGGTTAATGTGGGTTAAAACAAGCTCCTTCTTCTCCATCTTTTATTTGCTCCTTCACTGCAGGGAGTCAAGCGAAGGACAAAGTGGAGAAGTGGAGGAACACACTTCTTCTTTTTTTCTTTTTTTTACATTATTAGTCTCTCTTCTGTATTCTCTCACTTCTTCATTTCACCATTACAACACACACACACACACACACTTCTCCTGCCTGCTCGTGCTTCTTCTCACTCCTTTTTTTCTGCCTTGTCCCAGCTCTCCATCTCCCCTCCTTTCATACCCTCCTCCTCCTCCTCTTCCTCCTCCTCCTCCTCCTCCTCCTTCTTCCTCTCCCTGTTTCTGCTCTCATTAAGCTTGCTCAGCAGTAACTGGAACTGACAACTCTGAAGATCCTGACACAGACCGGCTACAGGGTCATGACTAGAAGGAAACTACAAGGGAGAAAGAAAGAGAAAGAGAGGGAGAGAGAGGAAGAGAGAGAGAGAGAGAACAGACAGAAAGAGGAGAATATGGAGACCATTTTGTTCTTACGCTGTACTTTTAGATGTTTTATTGTTTAGAGATGATGGGAGAGGATTTACCGGGATGTTGAGCCAGCACTTCTTCATTTACTACTCATCCTGTGAACAGATATATCAGCTCCCTCCTTTTAACCCTCCTGTTGTCCTTGAGTCAAGGAAGGAAGGGAGGGAGGATGAAGGAAGGAAGGAAAGGAGGGAGGGAGGAAAGGAGAGAGGAAAGAAAGAGAGAAGGAGGGAATTAAGGAAAGGAGGGAAGGAGGAAGTAAAGGAGGGAGGAAGGAAGTAGGGAGGAAGGAAAGGAGGGAGGAAAGAAAGAGAGAAGGAGGAAGGAAAGAAGGAAGGAAGGAGAGAGGAAAGGAGGGAGGAAAGAAAGAGAGAAGGAGGGAGGAAGGAAAGGAGGGAGGAAAGAAGGAAGGAAAGGAGGGAGGGATGAAGGAAAGAGAGAAGGAGGAAAGAAGTAAGGAAAGGAGGGAAGGAGGAAGGAAAGAAGGAAGGAAAGGAGGGAGGGAGGAAAGAGAGAAGGAGAAAGGAAAGGAAAGGAAAGGAGGGAGGAAAGAAGGAAGGAAAGGAGTAAGGTAGTAAGAAGGAAAGAGGGAGGAAAGAAAAAGGAAGAAAGGAAGGAAAAAAAGGAACAGTTGAAACGGGAGGAATGAATAATCTAATAATTGATCCAGTAATATCTTTTATTTTGAAAATATCCTGACACTAAGATTTGGAGAAAGGTTTTTAACATTCTGAAGAAGAGCTTCCTGTTTAATGTATTCAAAGAGAGAAGGAAAGAGAGAAGGAGGGAATTAAGGAAAGGAGGGAAGGAGGAAGTAAAGGAAGGAAAGGAGGGAGGAAAGAAAGAGAGAAGGAGAAAGGAAAGAAGGAAGGAAAGGACGGAGGAAGGAAGGAGAGAGGAAAGGAGGGAGGAAAGAAAGAGAGAAGGAGGGAGGAAGGAAAGGAGGGAGGGAGGAAAGAGAGAAGGAGGGAGGAAGGAAAGGAGGGAAGGAGGAACGAAGGAAAAGAGGGAGGAAAGAAGGAAGGAAAGGAGGGAAGAAGGAAGGAGAGAGGAAAGGAGGGAGGAAAGAAAGAGAGAAGGAGGGAGGAAAGAAGGAAGGAAAGGAGGGAGGGAGGAAGAAAAGAGAGAAGGAGGGAATAAAGGAAAGGAGGGAAGGAGGAAGGAAGGACAGAAGGGAGGAAGGAAAGGAGTAAGGGAGTAAGAAGGAAAGAGGGAGGAAAGAAAAGGGAAGAAAAGAAGGAAAAAAGGAACAGTTGAAACGGGAGGACGACACGAGGGTTAAAATCAGCAATGTTTGAATAATCTAATAATTGAGGCCTAAAAAAAAGAAGTAAATGATCCAGTAATGTCTTTTATTTTGAAACCTCTGAGGATGTCCTGACACTAAGATTTGGAGAAAGGTTTTTAGTATTCTGAAGAAGAGCTTCCTGTTTAATGTATTCAAAGAGAGAAGGAAAGAGAGAAGGAGGGAATTAAGGAAAGGAGGGAAGGAGGAAGTAAAGGAAGGAAGGAAAGGAGGGAGTAATATTAATATTCTGAAGAAGAGCTTCCTGTTTAATGTATTCAAAGCTTTCTCTAATGTGATGCCTTCTTCATTTCCTCAAGAAGCACTGAATATGCAACACGGTGACACGGCATCAGACATGATCATTATTCTAGTATTACAGCCAGTCAGGTACATGTAAAGTGAGATGAAACGGTAATGTAAGCCCTGTATCTACACACACACACACACACACACACACACACACACACACACACACAGACGCAGCGCTAAACACGAGTATCTGCCGCAGTGTGACGATGATGATATCATGTTTGTTCAAATACGCCCCGCTGTTTGCTCTGGTAAAGGTTAAATGGATGTTTGGTTTAGTGCTGTAGTGTGTGTGTGTGTGTGTGTGTGTGTGTGTGTGTGTGTGTGTGTGTGTGTGTGTGTGTGTGTGTGTGTGTGTGTGTGTGTGTGTGTTCTTGTACTGCTTGTCTTTTGAGGAACTATTGGAGATTTAGACCTTCAAAGTGAGGATATTTTATTTTCTTAACTTATTTCAAGTCATGTTACTGATTTTGCTGCTTTTATTTTTTTATTTTACATTCCTTCCTTCCTTCTCTCCTTCCTTCCTTCCTTCCTTCCTTCCTTCCTTCCTTCCTTCCTTCCTTCTCTTCTAAATTCCTTCCTCTTTTTTCGTCCTTACTCCTTTCCTTCCTTCTTTCCTTCCTTCCTTCCTTCCTTCCTTCCTTCCTTCCTTCCTTCCTTCCTTCCTTCCTTCCTTCCTTCCTTCCTCCTTTCCTCCCTCCCTCCCTCCTTACTCCTTTCCTTCCTTCCTTCCTTCCTTCCTTCCTTCTCTCCTTACTTCCTTCCTCTTTTCCTCCTTACTCCTTTCCTTCCTGGACCTGAGGACAATAGTAGGGTTAAACTTTCGGAATCATGACTGTGCTTGTGAGTGTGTAATGTGTGTGTGTGTGTGTGTGTGTGTGTGTGTGTGTGTGTGTGTGTGTGTGTGTGTGTGTGTGTGTGTACTTGTACTGCTTGTCTTTTGAGGAACTATTGGAGATTTAGACCTTCAAAGAGAGGATATTTTATTTTCTCAACTCATTTCAAGTCATGTTACTGATTTTAATGCTTTTATTTATTTAACTTTTTAATTTATTTATTCATGACACCTTCTAACTTAGTTCACATTTTACTTTATACAGAATATATGTATTGTGTTATGTCCATTTTTTTCTATTTAACCCTCCTGTTGTCCTCGAGTCAAGGATGCAAGGGAGGAAGGAAAGGAGGAAAGAAGGAAGGGAGGAAGAAGGAAGGAAGGAAGGAAGGGAGGAAGAAGAAAGGAAGGAAGGAAGGGAGGAAGAAGGAAGTATGGAGGGAGGAAGGAAGGGAAGGAAGGAAGGAAAGGAGGGAGGAAGGAAGGGAGCAAAGGAAAGAAGGAAGAGAGGAAGGGAAGGAAGGAAGGAAGGACGGAGGAAAGAAGGAAGGTTTTCAAAATGTGTTTATGGTCTCAATCGCTAGTTTAAAGCCTTCTTCAATGCAGTATGATGTTCATTTGGGACATTTTGGCCTCCCTGATTTTATATGTGACGATAAAGCAGGGTATGCATTAGGGCGTGGCTACGTCCTGATTGACAGGTTGATTGACCAATGTCCTCGAGATCCAGCCCTCGCAACCATAGCAACCTCCCCGCTCCGCCCATGGCTCCTCATGCCCATATAAGTAGAATCTGTGTTTTTATTTTTCCCAGCATGCACCTGAAATTTTCAAGATGGCGCTGCCTAGATTGGAAACTATTGTCTTCCGAGCAGCAGTCCACAAACCAATGGGTGACGTCACGGATGTTACGTCCATTTCTTTTATACAGTCTATGCTCTGTCCTCAGTTACAGTAACAGAAACTTAAATGTCTTTTATTTTGCATGAAGAAATAAGTTCAAAGGTTTGAGGAAAACATAAGGTGGTGAAGTAGCGACGAGCTAACGTGCTATCTTGTGAAGATGATGAGTAAACACAGGTCTGATGCCATGATACTAAGATTATCTTATAGTACTCAAAGTGAGGAAAGAAGGAAGAGAGGAAGGGAAGGAAGGAAGGAAGGAGGGAGAAAGGAAAAGATGAAGGGAGGAAAGAAGGAAAGAAGGAAGGAAGGTAGGAGGGAGGGAGGAAGGAAGGGGGGAAGGTAGGGGGGAGGAAAGGAAGGAAGGTAAGAAGAATTAAGGAAGGAAGGAAGGAAGGAAGGAAGAAAGGGGGATGGAGGGAGGGAGGAACAATCAAAACAGGGAGGATGACACATCTGTTAAATGAATATAAGTATCAGACAGGCAACAAACACACAGATATATAAAACATTTAGTCCATGTTATGAAACAGAAATCAACTAAACACATATTCACATTTCCCTCGACGTTCTGAGGCTTCATTTGAGATGCGAACACACGGTCACTGTGCTGCGAGAGTAATTAGTCCTGAGATGAGGAGACGAAGCAGCTTTGAAAGAGCCCATCAACACTTCCTCTACGCTCATCAGCTCATCATCCTTCTGCTGCCTCGACACAAAGCCACCAGCTACACCAGCTACACCAGCTACACCGGCTACACCGTCACATGCTCACGGCCATGAGCAAAAAATGAAATATGCACATACACAAAGCTCCTAAAAGCGTCAGGCCTGCAGGATATAAACCAGGGGTGTCAAACATGAGGCCCGTGGGCCAGAACCGGCCCGCCGAGGGGTGCAGTCCAGCCCACTTTCCTTCCTGTGTTCTTTTCCTTCCTTCCATCTGTCCTTCCTCCCTTTCTTTCTTCCCTCTGTCCTTCCTTCCTTTCTTCCTTCTGTCTTTCCTCCTTTTCTTCCTTCTGTCCTTCGTTCCATCTGTCTTTCCTCCCTTTCTTCCTTCCCTTTGTCCTTCCTTCCTTTCTTCCTTCTGTCCTTCCTACCTTTCTTCCTTCTGTCCTTCCTTCCATCTGTCCTTCCTCCCTTTCTTCCCTCCATCTGTCCTTCCTCCCTTTCTTCCTTCCTTCTGTCCTTCCTACCTTTCTTCCTTATGTCCTTCCTTCCATCTGTCCTTCCTTCCATCTGTCCTTCCTCCCTTTCTTCCCTCCATCTGTCCTTCCTCCCTCTCTTTCTTCCCTCTGTCCTTCCTTTCTTCCTTCCATCTGTCTTTCCTACCTTTCTTCCTTCTGTCCTTTCTTCCATCTGTCCTTCCTCCCATCTGTCCTTCCTTCCTTCTGTCCTTCCTTCCATCTGTCCTTCCTCCCTTTCTTCCTTCCATCTGTCCTTCCTACCTTTCTTCCTTATGTCCTTCCTTCCATCTGTCCTTCCTCCCTTTCTTTCTTCCATATGTCCTTCCTTCAATCTGTCCTTCCTCCCTTTCTTCCTTCCATCTGTCCTTCCTTCCTTTCTTCCTTCTGTTCTTCCTTCCTTTCTTCCTTCTGTCTTCCCTCCCTTTCCTCCTTATGTCCTTCCTTCCATCTGTCCTTACTCCCTTTCTTTCTTCCATCTGTCCTTCCTACCTTTCTTCCTTCTGTTCTTCCTTCCTTCTTTATATATTATATAAATAATCATTATTAATTTTTTGTGCTGATTATTGCAGATGTGACATGAATGGCAACACACACGTGCATCTTTTTATTTTATTACTCATTTACAAACACATACTTTTTGATTGTGTCATCAAATAAGTTGTAACTTTTCTGGGATTCAAACTGCAGTAATGACCTTTACACAGCTTCATAGATTCAATATGAGAAAGTCTGTTTGTCTGTGAGACGTAAGAAGACAGACGCGCTGAGAGTATCTCCGTCTTTTGGGATGTCTGCTGCTCTTTCCAGAGGTCAATTCAAGCAAAGCAGATGAAGTGAAGTGAGTCTCCGGCTCTACTTAGCTCAAGATTAATAGTCACGTTTATTAAATGTGCAGAGTGGAACGAGCTCAAAGGTTCTTTCTAGGTCAGGGTGAGTTTAAGCAGAAACCGCTTCCACAGAGGGGAAAAGAAAGAAGGAGAGGAGAGGAGAGAGGAGAGGAGAGGAGAGGAGAGGAGGGTGAGGCCGAGTGTTTGAGAGTGAGTCCTGAGGTGATTACAAATCCAACACGTCGACTACTTCACTTCTCAGTCTTAGCTCGAGGTCTTATGATCCAATTAAGATCAGTTTCAACCACCTTTTTCAAACTGTTAAAAGAAGCCGTTGAGGGTAAATCTGACCCGCTCGGATGTCAAACACACTCGGAGAAGACTCTCCTCCGGTTCCTCACGCTTAAGTAAATATCTTAACTAGGTCAGCAGGCAGGAATTAGGGAACGCTGCCATGGTTACCTTCAGAAAAGACCATAAAGAGACGAGGACGGGTCGCTGTAGGAGGAATATCTGCCATCAGTCATCCTGTAAAGTCTGTTTTGACTGTTCCTTCCTTCCTTCCTTCCTTGCTTCCTTCCTTCCTCCCTTCCTCCTTCTCTCCTTCCTTCCTTCCTTCCTTTCCTTCCTCTCTCCTTCCTTCCTTCCTTGCTTCCTTGCTTCCTCCCTTCCTCCTTCTCTCTTCCTTTCCTTCCTCTCTCCTTCCTTCCTTTCTTCCTTCCTTCCTCTCTCCTTCCTTCCTTCCTTCATTGCTTCCTTGCTTCATCCCTTGCTTCCTCCCTTCCTCCTTCTCTCTTTCCTCCCTTCCGTCTTTCTTTCCTCCATCTTTCTTCCTTCCTTCCTTCCTTTCCTTCTTCCCTCTTTCTCTCTTTCTTTCCTTCACCCTACCCTTTCCTTCCTTCCTTCGGGTCACTGTAGGAGGAATATCTGCCATCAGTCATCCTGTAAAGGATTTAATATCTGGAGGTCCTAGTGCTGGGCGGTTTACCGGTTCACACAGTTTCAGGCGGTTTTTCAGTGTTGCACTTCCTGCCGCTCAACAGCAGAAGATGTGTGACCAGCCAAGCGAGTTACCATGACGATAGTTCACACATCACATCCTGTTTTTTAATAATAACAAAATTCAATATAAACCGAAACAAGCACAGAATAAATGTGTGTTTGTTTGTTTGTTTAAAGAAATCAATGTTAATTTTTTGACTGAACAGACTTGAAACCCTCCAGAAGCATGAAGCAGAATTCAGACTTATATAACTTATTAGTACTATAAGAGTCATTTAAAGTGTTTCTGCACAGAGAGAGTAAAAAGGAAAGAAAAGACTGATGGATTTCTGTGGTAATGAAAGCGTGTATTGATAAACTGTGTATAAAAAGATAGTTTATGTTATTGGAAGAAAGATAAATTACTAAATCAATGGTCATTACATGGAAACAGAAATATTTTGTTATGCAGTTATGCTTCTGCAGGAATGTACCAAAACACGTCGGCAAGGCTGTCTGTATGTCTGTCTGTCTGTCTGTCTGTGTGGAATAACTTAGTGTGATAGCTTTAAATGAGCAGTGTGTGAGATTTAAGGGGATATACTGGCAGACATTTAATATGATATTCATAAGCATGTTTTAATTACAGGAAGGAAGGAAGGAAGGAAGGAAGGATGGACAGATGGAAGGAAGGAAGAAAGGGTGGGAGGAAGGAAGGAAGGAAAGGAAGGACTGATGGAAGGAAGGAAGAAAGGGTGGGAGGGAGGAAGGAAGGCAGGCAGGAAGGAAGGAAGGAAAGAAGGAAGGATAGGAAAGATGGAAGGAATGAAGGAAGGAAGGAAAGAAAGGAAGGAGAGATGGGAGGAAGGAAGAAAGGGTGGGAGGAAGGAAGGAAAAGAAGACAGGAAGGAAAGGAAGGAAGGAAAATAAAACAGGAAGGAAGGATGGAAGGAACGAAGGGGGGACAGATGGAAGGAAGGGAGGACAGATGGAAGGAAGGAAAGAAGGAAGGAAGGAAAGAAAGAAAGACAGGAAGGAAATTGAATATAATAATCATAAGCATATTTTAATTACAGTATAAACACCTAAAAAATAAGAATCATGTTTTTATTATCTTAAAATTGAGCACAGGATCTACACAGGGAGCAGATCTTTATCCACCGAGCTCGGCATTTTGCACCTCCGTGTTTCTACGGTAGCCCAGAACGGACAAACCAAACACCAACTCTATAGACGGACTTTCAGGTTTTTAGTGAGATCCATAACTTCAGTAGATCCTACTGCATGCTTGGAAAGAAATCACTGTTGATATGCCACTAAAATCTCACATACTGGTCCTTTA